>NC_091162.1:27915221-28070289 GCF_040958095.1 Procambarus clarkii
ACGTTTGCGAGGCACTACACATTAAGAAGTCAACACCAGCAATCAACAGCCAATTAATGCACAACTATATTCTACCCACTTCAAGACTCCGCTCCAATATAGAAGCATCAAGAAATATGGACCAATAGGCTTTCTACAATCACTTCCATTCAATACCCATTGTTTCGTGTTCTGTCTTGTGTTGATGAATTTAATACCCTATTAATACCACCTCACCCCATCCACCTCACTCAAATGTAGATATAAACAAATCGGAGATGTGTAAGTTCTATTCAGTTGTGTATGTGTAAACTAAAGTCTTTGAAAATGTAATAAGTTTTACGAAACGCGCTCAAGTGTCGCGTCAGACTAGAAATAAAAATGAATTTTGGAGAATTGATTTTTAAATTACCACCAGCAGTGAAAAGAAATGTACGAAAGATTGAGAAAATTCGTGTTAGAATTATTAATCTTACTTTTTCGGTCATATTTAATAATATATATATATATATATATATATATATATATATATATATATATATATATATATATATATATATATATATATATATATATATATAGTTGTATATATATATATATACAACTTTAGAACACTTTCCCACCAGGAGACTCGAACCCTAGCCAGCACAGAAGCCTTCCAGCAACTGGCATAACAGGTACGCCTTAACCCTCTCCACCACCTGCTCAGACCCTTAAAAGAGATGGTAATTTCGGAGTATTTAAATACCACAAAGATCACCACCTCCCAAGTCATTTATCAATTACAATTGATGGTCAATTACCATCTCTTTTAAGGGTCTGAGCAGGTGGTGGTGAGGGTTAAGGCGTACCTGTTATGCCAGTTGCTGGAAGGCTTCTGTGCTGGCTAGGGTTCGAGTCTCCTGGTGGGAAAGTGTTCTAAAGTTGTATACTTGACTCTCGTGTTTAGGAGAGTTGTGCCATATATATATATATATATATATATATATATATATATATATATATATATATATATATATATATATATATATATATATATATGTATTTATATATATATATTTATATATATATATTTATTTATTTATTTATATACAACAGCAGCAATATTATCTGCCTATTGTATTTAATATTAGTAAATGGTGTCGGGTTTTCTGACATAATTCCCCGGGGGGGCTGCTCACAGGTCGAAGTCCTATTTAGAACAGACGAACACCGATACTCCTCCTGCGAATTATTAGATTAATTTCATGTTAGTAGTTAGTAATCACACATTTGTGCATCTGTTTGTACAGGACAGATCTCCCGTACTCGAGTTGCAGGGGTTAGAACTCCAATGCGATTTCATATTCCTGTTAACTCTTGAGAGGCTATAATTCTAGCCTAATTACATATCAAACCAGAGGACTGAATGTGATCAAGTACTACAG
Source organism: Procambarus clarkii (assembly GCF_040958095.1). NCBI lineage: Eukaryota > Metazoa > Arthropoda > Malacostraca > Decapoda > Cambaridae > Procambarus > Procambarus clarkii. The sequence continues at coordinate 27,916,628 of NC_091162.1, forward strand.
TCAAGTATGATTCAGGGACTGTAGTGAGATCAGTAACATTAGTTATAATAACTTGAAACTTGTTCAGGTAACTGGTCACTGATATATAAACACTGAGGCCCTTGGAGTTCATCTTGATTAAATAATGAATGTACCAAAAGCAGTCGTCGGATCAATATAGTCAGTCAAGCTCCCTTGTGCTTATTTGCTGAAGTTTATTTGGCTGACAAATAGGGGTTTAATTTTGTTAGTTGATTCAGAGGATTGAATAGTCCATCATTAAAGTAAAGTATGGTTCTGAGACTGCAGTGGGTTCAGTGACATTGGTCGCAGTGACTTGTAGCTGTTTAGGCTACTGTTCACTGATTTGCCACTGAGGCCTCATGAACTCATCTTCAGCTTTAAATGATGATATTAACATCAACCTCTGTTGCTATAGTCAGCTGTAATCTCCTTAGTATAATGCTAGTGGAGATATATAATCAGCTGACAAATTTAGATCTCTACTGATATTGTTTATCTGCAGGCATAGGTCTCCTCAGGCTTAATACTGGGCCTGAGAGTAATTTGCCTCCTGCAGAATTTAGCACGGTTATGCCCTGATATTTAGTAGGGCTACCGATGAATCGATGGTAGTAGTCTGTCCCAACAAGGAGACCGCAGTCGGTGAGGTGATCAGACTTAATATTATCTGCCAATTTTATTCCTCTATTTCTCAGGAATTTGGCTGTTGTTCTCAGACCTTGTACTTGTATGTCTGCTGGTATTTTGTCCACCACAATGCCTTGTACTTGACAGACGTACCTGCCTAAACGTACTGATGGTTGAACCACCTGGTAGACTTGAGGTCCTGCATCTGTTAGAAACCCTGAGATGTTGATTGTCGTCTGGGCTACAGGCCTTAATTGTAGTTCATCTGCCAACTTTTTAGTGACATGTTCTCTGGGACCCTTGGTCAAACAACCCACGGGTATGGACCTTGGCCCTCTTATTCTGGATGGTAATTTGAGCAGTAGGCAAAGTTGTATTACCTTTAGACTTTGCCGATTGGACACTCGTTGTTTGTTGCACCTTGCAGTACTGTACTGTGGTGGGAATGCTATCTTCCACCTTGGGGTTTGGAGACGTTGTTTTGGTGTCTCTGCACAATGCTGCATGGTGCTGACCCTTGTTACACCTATTACAGGTGTGTAATTGGGTATCACAGTCCTTGATGTTATGTTTCCTGAGGCACCTCGTGCAATGTTGCAAATCTTTGAGTCAGTACCCTTTGGTGTCACGTTCTTGGGTGACACAGTAACTATAGGCTTGGAGGGTCCCACTGCATATACGCCCACACTGCTACTGTTCCACTTTGGTGTTGAATTATATTGTCTAGATTGATTTGGAGTACCTTTGGTACTCTGTGGTTTACTATTATTGGTTTCTGAGGGTTTACTTGGTGGTTTTAATTTGTCATGTGTTCGTAATTGATGAACTACTGACTTTAAACCTTCAGATATTTCATTCATGGATAAGATGCTTTTATTGTAATGAGCACTCATTTGTCTCAATATGTCCCTAGGTATTTTCTCCTGGACAATTATTTTCAAGACCCACTCAGCCCCGTTTGTATCTGCTGTCAGGCTGAGGGCATTGATCAATGATTCTACCTCCAGCTTGAAGACTTGGAGTGAATCAGCTGAAGCCTCCGGTGGGGGTAAATGCAACAGCTCATGAACTAAATGTGATGTTCTTACTTCTGGATCAGCATAATTATCCTTGAGGAGTTTTACTGCCAGATCATAGCCGTCATTAGTTAATCTCAGATGGGATACTACTGTTTTAGCCTCACCTGATAATTGGCCTTGAAGATAAGAGAATTTACTACTCTTTGGTTAAGATTGTTTTGAGTCTACAAGGTCAACGAATTTGTTCCAAAATTCGTCCCAATCTTCCTCGTATTTTCCTGAGAAAGTGAGTAAATTAATTGGAGGGAGTCGAGCTTCTGCTTGACTCGTATTAGATGCAACTGTTGTTGTTGTTGTTGCTGTTGTTGTTGCCTTGTTCTGGGCAATTAATTTGACGTAAGGCTGTAGCGTGGCCTGAGTGTGATCTTAATAACTCGCAAGATCAACCATAATGTCGTCTATTTCTGTTTCTGATAAATTGGTGTTGGCAAGTTCAGCCACATATGTTGCTATTTGGCATGTAATTTGCTCAAATATACCTGCAGCTGCTTGATAATAGCTTTCCAGGTCAGCATAATCAACTGGAGATTGTTGTGACAAATCTTCAAATTTCTTGATCTGTCTTGTTAAGTGGCCTTTAAGACCTGCAAGATTTTTTTTTCATTCTCCCTGCAGTGTCCATAGTGTCTAGTTGGTGAAGCCTTGTGGGGCTTGTACTTGGGCTGCTTATAATACTGAACAAGTACTGATGGAGTAGCGTAGGATAAAATTCTGCAATTCTAGCTGTGCAAGCCCCCCATGCTGGGAACTTCCTGTTCGCAGTCCCTAATTCCGCCTTGGGCACCCGCCTGGACCATCGGACCCTAAGTATTGGTGTTGCCCTGCGCCTTGCCGCCCCTATCTCCACCGAGCACCGGTGTATTTGCGGCCATGCACGGGCAGACCAATACGGCAGCCATGGTCTCATCTGTCGTAAGACACAGGGAAAGATTGCCAGACATGAAGCAGTCAATGACATCATCAAGAGAAGTTTGGCTACAGCTGGGTGTCCAGCACAAAGAGAACCCCAGTTGTGCAGACCTGACAACAGCCAAAAACGCCCAGATGGAGTCACCCTGCAGCCGTGGAGGAAAGGTAAACAGGTCGTGTGGGACTACACGTGTGCATCCACATTGGCTGATACCTATCTAACTTACAGCGCAGCTGAGGGAGGCGGGGCGGCCACCTTCAGGGAGACCCAGAAAACCAACATGTACAGAGACCTAGAACGTTGTTACAGGTTCGTGCCAATAGGTTCTGAGACTCTGGGCGCCTGGGGTAAATGTGCACTTAAGTTCCTGAAGGTGCTGGGCGAGGGAGGAACTCATTGAGAAAACTAGAGACCCAAGAGCGGCCAGTTTTCTGTTCCAGCGCCTCAGTGTCGCTGTTCAGAGGGGAAATGTGTGCTGTATCTTGGGTAATTAATCACTCAAAGGTGTAATGACTATAAGTAAATTATTATATATACACAACTCAAGTCGAGCTGGTAACAATTACACCCAAAATAGGGTCTGGACCATTCATTAATGGTGCTAGGTTGTTCAATATAGTACAACTAGACTATGGTAATAATGGGACTAGGATGAACAATAAATAGTTCAACTAGTCAATGGTAATATCCTACCCTGTTGAGGGTTGGCAATTAGTAAATATTGTATTGAGAACACTAGTGCAATATATATTAAATAATTATCTATTTAAGAGAAATAATATACACAATTATTGATGATAGCCTCTTAATTAGCCTCTAGTATTATTTAGAAATATTAAATCATATTAGTGACCTCGTGAAATTAACAACACAAATTCGTGGATAATCTTGCGAGGGCGCAGCCACTAATTTGGCTGGCATTAAAATAAGCGTTGTCACATCACATAATAACACTCCACGAAATTGTTGAGTGCGTGTGGAGCCGCTGATAAGGCTGGGCTGAGGGGCTCGTGAGCTGCTCGAGGCTACGCTGCCGCTCACTGGCTCTGACTGCCAATAATTGTGCACTAATTTATTACACTAGTTTATTTAATTTGATGATAATCTAGCTCTCTTGACCATCTAGGTTCGAAAGACCATATAATTTGAGAGATTCGAACCGGTTCTGTTATATCTTGGTTCAAAGGACCATATAATGTGGAACCGACTCGTGAGATTTATATTTATTTAATTTATATGAATTTATTTAGAATTTATATTTACGTTTAATTATATATTTCAACAGCAATTTGTATGATTTTAGCGGACTGTATTTCTGCAATATTCTCACAAATTGATCCTTACACATTAGTGGGGAGGGGTTATATTAGATTTATATATATATATATATAAAATTCAGTTGCATATTGTCCTGGGAACCATTCAGGCTTGTTCGCATATATATATATATATATATATATATATATATATATATATATATATATATATATATATATATATATATATATATATATTATTAAATATGACCGAAAAAGTAAGATTAATAATTCTAACACGAATTTTCTCGATCTTTCTTACGTTTCTTTTCACTGTTGATGGTAATTCAAAGATCAATTCTCCAAAATTCATTTTTATTTCTAGTCTGACGCGACACTTGAGCGCGTTTCGTAAAACTTATTACATTTTCAAAGACTTTACACACACACACACAACTTTTAACTGAATAGAGCTTAAACATCTTTCGAGTTTTTATACCTACATTTGGGTGAAGTGACATGTTACAATAGTTTTGGATGAGGTGAAAATAAACTTTTAACACAAGACAGGACACGAAACAATGAAATACAAACAGGTATTAAAAGTAGGTAACTGCAGAAGGCCTATTTTTATTGGCCCATATTTCTTGATGCTTCTATATTGGAGCGGAGTCTTGAAGTGGGTAGAATATAGTTGTGCATTGATTCGCTGTTGATTGCTGGTGTTGACTTCTTGATGTGTAGTGCCTCGCAGACGTCAAGCCGTCTGCTATCGCTGTATCTATCGATGATTTCTGTGTTGTTTGTTAAGATTTTTCTGGTGATGGTTTGGTTGTGGGAAGAGGCTATATGTTCCTTAATGGAGCCCTGTTGCTTATGCATCGTTAAACGCCTAGAAAGAGATGTTGTTGTCTTTTTGGAGCTTACAGTCCCAAGAGGGCATTTGAAGGCATAGACGACGTTGGTCTCTTTTAAAACGTTCTGCTTTGTGTCTGGAGAGTTTCTCATGAGTAGGCTGGCCGTTTTTCTGGTTTTATAGTAAATCGTCAATTGTATCCTCTGATTTTTGTCTGTAGGGATAACGTTTCTATTAACAATATCTTTCAGGACCCTTTCCTCCGTTTTATGAGCTGTGGAAAAGAAGTTCCTGTAAAATAGTCTAATAGGGGGTACAGGTGTTGTGTTAGTTGTCTCTTCAGAGGTTGCATGGCGTTTCACTTTCCTTCTTATGATGTCTTCATATATATATATATACATATATATATATATATATATATATATATATATATATATATATATATATATATATATATATATATATATATATATATGTATATATATATATATATATATATATATATATATATATATATATATATATATATATATATATCTGGCTACCTAGTAGCCAGAACGCACTTCTCAGCCAACTATGGAAGGCCCGATTTGCCTAATAAGCTAAGTTTTCATGAACTAATTGTTTTTCGACTACCTAACCTACCTAACCTAACCTAACCTAACTTTTTCGGCTACCTAACCTAACCTAACCTATAAAGATAGGTTAGATTAGGTTAGGTAGGGTTGGTTAGGTTCGGTCATATATCTACGATAATTTTAACTACAATAAAAAAATTGACCTCATACATAATGAAATGGGTAGCTTTATCATTTCATAAGAAAAAATATAGAGAAAATATATTAATTCAGGAAAACTTGGCTTATTAGGCAAATTGGGCCTTGCATAGTAGGCTGAGAAGTGCGTTCTGGCTACTAGGTACGACATATATATATATATATATATATATATATATATATATATATATATATATATATATATATATATATATATACATACATATATATACATATATATAGGTTCCAAGGGGTTGCCATAGCCAGGAAACAAAGCCAGGAGACGCGGTCAGCAGGTAAACAAAGCCAGGGCCAGGAGACACAGTCAGCAGGTAAACAAAGCCAGGGCCAGGAGACACAGTCAGCAGGTAAACAAAGCCAGGGCCAGGAGACACAGTCAGCAGGTAAACAAAGCCAGGAGACACAGGCCAGCAGGTAAACAAGGCCAGGAGACGCGGTCAGCAGGTAAACAAAGCCAGGGCCAGGAGACACAGTCAGCAGGTAAACAAGGCCAGGAGACACAGTCAGCAGGTAAACAAAGCCAGGAGACACAGGTCAGCAGGTAAACAAGGCCAGGAGACACAGGTCAGCAGGTAAACAAGGCCAGGAGACACAGTCAGCAGGTAAACAAGGCCAGGAGACACAGTCAGCAGGTAAACAAGGCCAGGAGTCACAGTCAGCAGGTAAACAAGGCCAGGAGACACAGTCAGCAGGTAAACAAGGCCAGGAGACACAGTCAGCAGGTAAACAAGGCCAGGAGACACAGTCAGCAGGTAAACAAGGCCAGGAGACACAGTCAGCAGGTAAACAAAGCCAGGAGACACAGTCAGCAGGTAAACAAAGCCAGGAGACACAGTCAGCAGGTAAACAAGGTCAGGAGACACAGGTCAGCAGGTAAACAAAGCCAGGAGACACAGTCAGCAGGTAAACAAAGCCAGGAGACACAGTCAGCAGGTAAACAAAGCCAGGAGACACAGTCAGCAGGTAAATAAAGCCAGGAGACACAGGTCAGCAGGTAAACAAGGCCAGGAGACACAGTCAGCAGGTAAACAAAGCCAGGAGACACAGGTCAGCAGGTAAACAAGGCCAGGAGACACAGTCAGCAGGTAAATAAAGCCAGGAGACACAGGTCAGCAGGTAAACAAGGCCAGGAGACACAGGTCAGCAGGTAAACAAGGCCAGGAGACACAGGTCAGCAGGTAAACAAGGCCAGGAGACACAGGTCAGCAGGTAAACAAGGCCAGGAGACACAGTCAGCAGGTAAACAAGGCCAGGAGACACAGTCAGCAGGTAAACAAGGCCAGGAGACACAGTCAGCAGGTAAACAAGGCCAGGAGACACAGTCAGCAGGTAAATAAAGCCAGGAGACACAGTCAGCAGGTAAACAAGGCCAGGAGACACAGTCAGCAGGTAAACAAGGCCAGGAGACACAGTCAGCAGGTAAACAAGGCCAGGAGACACAGGTCAGCAGGTAAACAAGGCCGGGAGACACAGTCAGCAGGTAAACAAGGCCAGGAGACACAGTCAGCAGGTAAACAAGGCCAGGAGACACAGTCAGCAGGTAAACAAGGCCAGGAGACACAGTCAGCAGGTAAACAAGGCCAGGAGACACAGGTCAGCAGGTAAACAAGGCCAGGAGACACAGTCAGCAGGTAAACAAGGCCAGGAGACACAGTCAGCAGGTAAACAAGGCCAGGAGACACAGTCAGCAGGTAAACAAGGCCAGGAGACACAGTCAGCAGGTAAACAAGGCCAGGAGGCACAGTCAGCAGGTAAACAAGGCCAGGAGTCACAGGTCAGCAGGTAAACAAGGCCAGGAGACACAGTCAGCAGGTAAACAAGGCCAGGAAACACAGTCAGCAGGCAAAAAGGCCAGGAGACACAGTCAGCAGGTAAACAAGGCCAGGAGGCACAGTCAGCAGGTAAACAATGCCAAAAGACACAGTCAGCAGGTAAACAAGGCCAGGAGACACAGTCAGCAGGTAAACCAGGCCAGGAGACACAGTCAGCAGGTAAACAAGGCCAGGAGGCACAGTCAGCAGGTAAAGAAGGCCAGGAGACACAGTCAGCAGGTAAACAAGGCCAGGAGACACAGTCAGCAGGTAAACAAGGCCAGGAGACACAGTCAGCAGGTAAACAAGGCCGGGAGACACAGGTCAGCAGGTAAACAAGGCCAGGAGGCACAGTCAGCAGGTAAACAAGGCCAGGAGACACAGTCAGCAGGTAAACAAGGCCGGGAGACACAGTCAGCAGGTAAACAAGGCCAGGAGACACAGTCAGCAGGTAAACAAGGCCAGGAGACACAGTCAGCAGGTAAACAAGGCCAGGAGACACAGTCAGCAGGTAAACAAGGCCAGGAGACACAGGTCAGCAGGTAAACAAGGCCAGGAGACACAGTCAGCAGGTAAACAAGGCCAGGAGACACAGTCAGCAGGTAAACAAGGCCAGGAGACACAGGTCAGCAGGTAAACAAGGCCAGGAGACACAGTCAGCAGGTAAACAAGGCCAGGAGACACAGTCAGCAGGTAAACAAGGCCAGGAGACACAGGTCAGCAGGTAAACAAGGCCAGGAGACACAGTCAGCAGGTAAACAAGGCCAGGAGACACAGTCAGCAGGTAAACAAGGCCAGGAGACACAGGTCAGCAGGTAAACAAGGCCAGGAGACACAGTCAGCAGGTAAACAAGGCCAGGAGACACAGTCAGCAGGTAAACAAGGCCAGGAGACACAGGTCAGCAGGTAAACAAGGCCAGGAGACACAGTCAGCAGGTAAACAAGGCCAGGAGACACAGTCAGCAGGTAAACAAGGCCAGGAGACACAGGTCAGCAGGTAAACAAGGCCAGGAGACACAGTCAGCAGGTAAACAAGGCCAGGAGACACAGTCAGCAGGTAAACAAGGCCAGGAGACACAGTCAGCAGGTAAACAAGGCCAGGAGACACAGTCAGCAGGTAAACAAGGCCAGGAGACACAGTCAGCAGGTAAACAAAGCCAGGAGACACAGTCAGCAGGTAAACAAGGCCAGGAGACACAGTCAGCAGGTAAACAAGGCCAGGAGACACAGTCAGCAGGTAAACAAGGCCAGGAGACACAGTCAGCAGGTAAACAAGGCCAGGAGACACAGTCAGCAGGTAAACAAGGCCAGGAGACACAGTCAGCAGGTAAACAAGGCCAGGAGACACAGTCAGCAGGTAAACAAGGCCAGGAGACACAGTCAGCAGGTAAACAAGGCCGGGAGACACAGTCAGCAGGTAAACAAGGCCAGGAGACACAGTCAGCAGGTAAACAAGGCCAGGAGACACAGTCAGCAGGTAAACAAGGCCAGGAGGCACAGTCAGCAGGTAAACAAGGCCAGGAGGCACAGTCAGCAGGTAAACAAGGGCAGGAGACACAGTCAGCAGGTAAACAAGGCCAGGAGACACAGTCAGCAGGTAAACAAGGCCAGGAGACACAGTCAGCAGGTAAACAAGGCCAGGAGACACAGTCAGCAGGTAAACAAGGCCGGGAGACACAGTCAGCAGGTAAACAAGGCCAGGAGACACAGTCAGCAGGTAAACAAGGCCAGGAGACACAGTCAGCAGGTAAACAAGGCCAGGAGGCACAGTCAGCAGGTAAACAAGGCCAGGAGACACAGTCAGCAGGTAAACAAGGCCAGGAGACACAGTCAGCAGGTAAACAAAGCCAGGAGACACAGTCAGCAGGTAAACAAGGCCAGGAGACACAGTCAGCAGGTAAACAAAGCCAGGAGACACAGTCAGCAGGTAAACAAAGCCAGGAGACACAGTCAGCAGGTAAACAAGGCCAGGAGACACAGTCAGCAGGTAAACAAGGCCAGGAGACACAGGTCAGCAGGTAAACAAGGCCAGGAGACACAGGTCAGCAGGTAAACAAGGCCAGGAGACACAGTCAGCAGGTAAACAAGGCCAGGAGACACAGGTCAGCAGGTAAACAAGGCCAGGAGACACAGTCAGCAGGTAAACAAGGCCAGGGGACACAGTCAGCAGGTAAACAAGGCCAGGAGACACAGTCAGCAGGTAAACAAGGCCAGGAGACACAGGTCAGCAGGTAAACAAGGCCAGGAGACACAGGTCAGCAGGTAAACAAGGCCAGGAGACACAGTCAGCAGGTAAACAAGGCCAGGAGACACAGGTCAGCAGGTAAACAAGGCCAGGAGACACAGGTCAGCAGGTAAACAAGGCCAGGAGACACAGGTCAGCAGGTAAACAAGGCCAGGAGACACAGTCAGCAGGTAAACAAGGCCAGGAGACACAGGTCAGCAGGTAAACAAGGCCAGGGGACACAACATTAACACGAAGCTCTGGAAGTGGTCAAATATTGACCACTTCCCTCAACGTTGTGTTAATGTGTTCATACTTGGTTATTGTGTCCTCTGGCACACTGTTGCAGCTGCATGATCACGGGTGTGGGCAGCTGCATGATCACGGGTGAGGGCAGCTGCATCAACACAGGTCAGGGCAGCTGCATGATCACGGGTGTGGGCAGCTGCATGATCACTGGAGAGGGCAGCTGCATGATCACGGGTGAGGGCAGCTGCATCAACACAGGTCAGGGCAGCTGCATGATTACGGGTGAGGGCAGCTGCATGATCACTGGAGAGGGCAGCTGCATGATCACTGGCGAGGGCAGCTGCATGATCACGGGTGAGGGCAGCTGCATCAATACAGGTCAGGGCAGCTGCATGATCACGGGTGAGGGCAGCTGCATCAACACAGGTCAGGGCAGCTGCATGATCACAGGTGAGGGCAGCAGCACATCAAGGCAGATGAGAGCAGTTGTACATAAAGGCGAGTGAGAGCAGCTGCACATCAAGGCAGATGAGAGCAGCTGCACATCAAGGCAGGTGAGAGCAGCTGCACATCAAGGAAGGTGAGAGCAGCTGCACATCAAGGCAGGTGAGAGCAGCTGCACATCAAGGAAGGTGAGGACAGCTGCACATCAAGGCAGGTGAGAGCAGCTGGACATCAAGGCAGGTGGACAGCTGCACATCAAGGCAGGTGAGAGCAGCTGCACATCAAGGCAGGGGAGCCCAGCTGCACATCAAGGCAGGTGGACAGCTGCACATCAAGGCAGGTGAGAGCAGCTGCACATCAAGGCAGGTGAGCCCAGCTGCACATCAAGGCAGGTGAGAGCAGCTGCACATCAAGGCAGGTGAGGACAGCTGCACATCAAGGCAGGTGAGCCCAGCTGCACATCAAGGCAGGTGAGAGCAGCTGCACATCATGGCGGGTGAGAGCAGCTGCACATCAAGGCAGGTGAGGACAGCTGCACATCAAGGCAGGTGAGAGCAGCTGCACATCAAGGCAGGTGAGGACAGCTGCACATCGAGGCAGGTGAGAGCAGCTGCACATCAAGGCAGGTGAGAGCAGCTGCACATCAAGGCAGGTGAGAGCAGCTGCACATCAAGGCAGGTGAGAGCAGCTGCACATCAAGGCAGGTGAGAGCAGCTGCACATCAAGGCAGGTGAGAGCAGCTGCACATCAAGGCGGGTGAGAACAGCTGCACATCAAGGAGGGTGAGAGCAGCTACACATCAAGGCGGGTGAGAGCAGCTGCACATCAAGGCAGGTGAGAGCAGCTACACATCAAGGCAGGTGAGAGCAGCTGCACATCAAGGCGGGTGAGAGCAGCTGCACATCAAGGAGGGTGAGAGCAGCTACACATCAAGGCAGGTGAGAGCAGCTGCACATCAAGGCGGGTGAGAGCAGCTGCACATCAAGGAGGGTGAGAGCAGCTGCACATCAAGGAGGGTGAGAGCAGCTGCACATCAAGGCGGGTGAGAGCAGCTGCACATCAAGGAGGGTGAGAGCAGCTACACATCAAGGCAGGTGAGAGCAGCTGCACATCAAGGCGGGTGAGAGCAGCTGCACATCAAGGAGGGTGAGAGCAGCTGCACATCAAGGCGGGTGAGAGCAGCTGCACATCAAGGAGGGTGAGAGCAGCTGCACATCAAGGCGGGTGAGAGCAGCTGCACATCAAGGAGGGTGAGAGCAGCTGCACATCAAGGAGGGTGAGAGCAGCTGCACATCAAGGCGGGTGAGAGCAGCTACACATCAAGGCAGGTGAGAGCAGCTGCACATCAAGGCAGGTGAGAGCAGCTGCACATCAAGGCAGGTGAGGACAGCTGCACATCAAGGCAGGTGAGGACAGCTGCACATCAAGGCAGGTGAGGACAGCTGCACATCAAGGCAGGTGAGGACAGCTGCACATCAAGGCAGGTGAGAGCAGCTGCACATCAAGGCAGGTGAGAGCAGCTGCACATCAAGGCAGGTGAGGACAGCTGCACATCAAGGCAGGTGAGGACAGCTGCACATAGAGGCGGGTGAGAGCAGCTGCACATCAAGGCGGGTGAGAGCAGCTGCACATCAAGGCAGGTGAGAGCACCTGCACATCAAGGCGGGTGAGAGCAGCTGCACATCAAGGCGGGTGAGAGCAGCTGCACATCAAGGAGGGTGAGAGCAGCTGCACATCAAGGCAGGTGAGAGCAGCTGCACATCAAGGCGGGTGAGAGCAGCTACACATCAAGGCAGGTGAGAGCAGCTGCACATCAAGGCGGGTGAGAGCAACTGCACATCAAGGCAGGTGAGGACAGCTGCACATCAAGGCGGGTGAGAGCAGCTGCACATCAAGGAGGGTGAGAGCAGCTACACATCAAGGCAGGTGAGAGCAGCTGCACATCAAGGCGGGTGAGAGCAGCTGCACATCAAGGCAGGTGAGAGCAGCTGCACATCAAGGCAGGTGAGAGCAGCTGCACATCAAGGCGGGTGAGAGCAGCTGCACATCAAGGCAGGTGAGAGCAGCTGCACATCAAGGCGGGTGAGAGCAGCTGCACATCAAGGCGGGTGAGAGCAGCTGCACATCAAGGCAGGTGAGAGCAGCTGCACATCAAGGCAGGTGAGAGCACCTGCACATCAAGGCGGGTGAGAGCAGCAGCACATCAAGGCGGGTGAGGACAGCTGCACATCAAGGCAGGTGAGGACAGCTGCACATGAAGGCGGGTGAGAGCGGCTGCACATCAAGTCAGGTGAGAGCAGCTGCACATCAAGGCGGGTGAGAGCAGCTGCACATCAAGGCAGGTGAGGACAGCTGCACATCAAGGCAGGTGAGAGCAGCTGCACATCAAGGCGGGTGAGAGCAGCTGCACATCAAGGCGGGTGAGAGCAGCTGCACATCAAGGAGGGTGAGAGCAGCTACACATCAAGGCAGGTGAGAGCAGCTGCACATCAAGGCGGGTGAGAGCAGCTACATATCAAGGCAGGTGAGAGCAGCTGCACATCAAGGCAGGTGAGAGCAGCTGCACATCAAGTCAGGTGAGAGCAGCTGCACATCAAGGCGGGTGAGAGCAGCTGCACATCAAGGCAGGTGAGGACAGCTGCACATCAAGGCAGGTGAGAGCAGCTGCACATCAAGGCGGGTGAGAGCAGCTGCACATCAAGGCAGGTGAGGACAGCTGCACATCAAGGCAGGTGAGAGCAGCTGCACATCAAGGCAGGTGAGAGCAGCTGCACATCAAGGCAGGTGAGAGCAGCTGCACATCAAGGCAGGTGAGGACAGCTGCACATCAAGGCAGGTGAGAGCAGCTGCACATCAAGGCAGGTGAGAGCAGCTGCACATCAAGGCAGGTGAGAGCAGCTGCACATCAAGGCAGGTGAGGACAGCTGCACATCAAGTCAGGTGAGAGCAGCTGCACATCAAGGCAGGTGAGAGCAGCTACACATCAAGGCAGGTGGACAGCTGCACATCAAGTCAGGTGAGAGCAGCTGCACATCAAGGCAGGTGAGAGCAGCTGCACATCAAGGCAGGTGAGACCAGCTGCACATCAAGGCAGGTGAGAGCAGCTGCACATCAAGGCAGGTGAGGACAGCTGCACATCAAGGCAGGTGAGAGCAGCTGCACATCAAGTCAGGTGAGAGCAGCTGCACATCAAGGCGGGTGAGAGCAGCTGCACATCAAGGCAGGTGAGAGCAGCTGCACATCAAGGCAGGTGAGCCCAGCTGCACATCAAGGCAGGTGAGGACAGCTGCACATCAAGTCAGGTGAGAGCAGCTGCACATCAAGGCAGGTGAGAGCAGCTGCACATCAAGGCAAAGCAGGAGAGAGCAGCTGCACATCAAGGCGGGTGAGAGCAGCTACACATCAAGTCAGGTGAAAGCAGCTGCACATCAAGGCAGGTGAGAGCAGCTGCACATCAAGGCAGGTGAGCCCAGCTGCACATCAAGGCAGGTGAGGACAGCTGCACATCAAGGCAGGTGAGAGCAGCTGCACATCAAGGCAGGTGAGAGCAGCTGCACATCAAGGCAAAGCAGGATAGAGCAGCTGCACATCAAGGCGGGTGAGAGCAGCTGCACATCAAGGCAGGTGAGAGCAGCTGCACATCTAGGCAGGAGAGAGCAGCTGCACATCAAGGCGGGTAAGAGCAGCTGCACATCAAGGCGGGTGAGAGCAGCTGCACATCAAGGCAGGTGAGCCCAGCTGCATATCAAGGCAGGTGAGGAGAGCTGCACATCAAGGAGGGTGAGAGCAGCTGCACATCAAAGTAGGTGAGAGCAATTGCACATCAAGGCAGGTGAGACCAGCTGCACATCAAGGAGGGTGAGAGCAGCTGCACATCAAGGCAGGTGAGAGCAGCTGCACATCAGGACAGGTGAGGACAGCTGCACATCAAGGCAGGAGAGAACAGCTGCACATCAAGGCAGGTGAGAGCAGCTGCACATCAAGGCGGGTGAGAGCAGCTGCACATCAAGGCATGTGAGGAAAGCTGCACATCAATGCAGGTAGGACAGCTGCACATCAAGGCAGGAGAGAGCAGCTTCACATCAAGGCAGGTGAGAGCAGCTGCACATCAAGGCGGGTGAGAGCAGCTGCACATCAAGGCAGGTAGGACAGCTGCACATCAAGGCAGGAGAGAGCAGCTGCACATCAAGGCAGGTGAGAGCAGCTGCACATCAAGGCATGTTAGGACAGCTGCACATCAAGGCAGGTAAGACAGCAGCACATCAAGGAAGGAGAGAACAGCTGCACATCAAGGCAGGTGAGAGCTAGCTGCACATCAAGGCAGGTGAGAGCAGCTGCACATCAAGGCGGGTGAGAGCAGCTGCACATCAAGGCAGGTGAGAGCAGCTGCACATCAAGACGGGTGAGAGCAGCTGCACATCAAGGCAAGTGAGAGCAGCTGCACATCAAGTCGGGTGAGAGCAGCTGCACATCAAGGCGGGTAAGAGCAGCTGCACATCAAGGAGGGTGAGAGCAGCTGCACATCAAGGCATGTGAGGACAGCTGCACATCAAGGCAGGTGAGAGCAGCTGCACATCAAGGCAGGAGAGAGCACCTGCACATCAAGGCAGGTGAGAGCAGCTGCACATCAAGGCGGGTGAGAGCAGCTGCACATCAAGGCGGGTGAGAGCAGCTGCACATCAAGGCGGTTGAGAGCAGCTGCACATCAAGGCGGGTGAGAGCAGCTGCACATCAAGGCGGTTGAGAGCAGCTGCACCCTAACACAGCAGACTGAGGCACTGTTGAGGACGACCAATAACACATACAGACAGACACGACCACAAGCAACCACAATAACACACTGACAGACACGACCACAAGCAACCACAATAACACACAGACAGACACGACCACAAGCCACCACAATAACACACAGACAGACACGACCACAAGCCACCACAATAACACACAGACAGACACGACCACAAGCCACCACAATAACACACTGACAGACAGACAAGACCACAAGCCACCACAATAACACACAGACAGACACGACCACAAGCCACCACAATAACACACTGACAGACAGACACGACCACAAGCCAACACAATAACACACAGACAGACACAACCACAAGCCACCACAATAACACACTGACAGACACGACCACAAGCAACCACAATAACACAGACAGACACGGCCACAAGCCACCACAATAACATACAGACAGACACGACCACAAGCAACCACAATAACACACTGACAGACAGACACGACCACAAGCAACCACAATAACACACTGACAGACAGACACGACTACAAGCAACCACAATAACACATACAGACAGACACGACCACAAGCCACCACAATAACACACAGACAGACACGGCCACAAGCCACCACAATAACACACAGACAGACGCGACCACAAGCCACCACAATAACACACAGACAGACACGACCACAAGCCACCACAATAACACACTGACAGACAGACACGACCACAAGCCACCACAGTAACACACAGACAGACACGACCACAAGCAACCACAATAACACAGACAGACACGACCACAAGCCACCACAATAACACAGACAGACACGACCACAAGCAACCACAATAACACACAGACAGACACGACCACAAGCCACCACAATAACACAGACAGACACGACCACAAGCAACCACAATAACACACAGACAGACACGACCACAAGCCACCACAATAACACAGACAGACACGACCACAAGCCACCACAATAACACACAGACAGACACGACCACAAGCCACCACAATAACACAGACAGACACGACCACAAGCAACCATAATAACACACAGAGAGACACGACCACAAGCCACCACAATAACACACAGACAGACACGACCACAAGCCACCACAATAATACACAGACAGACACGACCACAAGCAACCACAATAACACACAGACAGACACGACCACAAGCAACCACAATAACACACTGACAGACAGACACGACCACAAGCCACCACAATAACACACTGACAGACAGACACGACCACAAGCCACCACAATAACACACAGACAGACACGACCACAAGCCACCACAATAACACACAGACAGACACGACCACAAGCCACCACAATAACACACAGACAGACACGACCACAAGCCACCACAATAACACACAGACAGACACGACCACAAGCAACCACAATAACACACAGATAGACACGACCACAAGCCACCACAATAACACACAGACAGACACGACCACAAGCCACTACAATAAAACACAGACAGACACGACCACAAGCAACCACAATAACACACTGACAGACACGACCACAAGCAACCACAATAACACAGACAGACAGACACGACCACAAGCAACCACAATAACACACAGACAGACACGACCACAAGCCACCACAATAACACACAGACAGACACGACCACAAGCAACCACAATACCACACAGACAGACACGACCACAAGCCACCACAATAATACACAGACAGACAAGACCACAAGCAACCACAATACCACACAGACAGACACGACCACAAGCCACCACAATAACACACTGACAGACAGACACGACCACAAGCCACCACAATAACACACTGACAGACAGACACGACCACAAGCCACCACAATAACACAGACAGACACGACCACAAGCCACCACAATAACACACAGACAGACACGACCACAAGCAACTACAATAACACACAGACAGACACGACCACAAGCCACCACAACATTACACAGATAGACACGACCACAAGCAACCACAATAACACACTGACAGACAGACACGACCACAAGCCACCACAATAACACACTGACAGACAGACACGACCACAAGCCACCACAATAACACAGACAGACACGACCACAAGCCACCACAATAACACAGACAGACACGACCACAAGCCACCACAGTAACACACAGACAGATACGACCACAAGCCACCACAATAACACAGACAGACACGACCACAAGCCACCACAATAACACACAGACAGACACGACCACAAGCCACCACAATAACACAGACAGACACGACCACAAGCCACCACAATAACACAGACAGACACGACCACAAGCCACCACAATAACACACAGACAGACACGACCACAAGCAACCACAATAACACACAGACAGACACGACCACAAGACACCACAATAACACACAGACAGACACGACCACAAGCAACCACAATAACACACAGACAGACACGACCACAAGCAACCACAATAACACAGAAAGACACGACCACAAGCCACCACAATAACACACTGACAGACACGACCACAAGCCACCACAATAACAGACAGACACGACCACAAGCCACCACAATAACACACTGACAGACACGACCACAAGCCACCACAATAACAGACAGACACGACCACAAGCAACCACAATAACACAGAAAGACACGACCACAAGCCACCACAATAACACACTGACAGACACGACCACAAGCAACCACAATAACACAGACAGACACGACCACAAGCCACCACAATAACACACTGACAGACACGACCACAAGCCACCACAATAACAGACAGACACGACCACAAGCCACCACAATAATACACAAACAGACAGACACGACCACAAGCCACCACAATAACACACTGACAGACACGACCACAAGCCACCACAATAACAGACAGACACGACCACAAGCAACCACAATAACACAGAAAGACACGACCACAAGCCACCACAATAACACACTGACAGACACGACCACAAGCAACCACAATAACACAGACAGACACGACCACAAGCCACCACAATAACACACTGACAGACACGACCACAAGCCACCACAATAACAGACAGACACGACCACAAGCCACCACAATAACACACAAACAGACAGACACGACCACAAGCCACCACAATAACACACTGACAGACACGACCACAAGCCACCACAATAACACAGACAGACACGACCACAAGCCACCACAATAACACACAAACAGACAGACACAACCACAAGCCACCACAATAACACACAGACAGACACGACCACAAGCATCCACAATAACACACAGACAGACACGACCACAAGCAACCACAATAACACACAGACAGACACGACCACAAGCAACCACAATAACACACAGACAGACAGACACGACCACAAGCAACCACAATAACACACTGACAGACACGACCACAAGCAACCACAATAACACAAACAGACACGACCACAAGCCACCACAATAACACACAGACAGACAGACACGACCACAAGCAACCACAATAACACACAGGCAGACAGACACGACCACAAGCCACCACAATAACACACAGACAGACAGACACGACCACAAGCCACCACAATAATACACAGACAGACACGACCACAAGCAACCACAATAACACAAACAGACAGACACGACCACAAGCAACCACAATAACACAGACAGACAGACACGACCACAAGCAACCACAATAACACAAACAGACAGACACGACCACAAGCAACCACAATAACACACAGACAGACAGACACGACCACAAGCAACCACAATAACACAAACAGACAGAAACGACCACAAGCCACCACAATAACACACAGACAGACACGACCACAAGCAACCACAATAACACAGACAGACAGACACGACCACAAGCAACCACAATAACACACAGACAGACACGACCACAAGCCACCACAATAACACAGACAGACAGACACGACCACAAGCAACCACAATAACACACAGACAGACACGACCACAAGCAACCACAATAACACACAGACAGACACGACCACAAGCAACCACAATAACACACAGACAGACACGACCACAAGCCACCACAATAACACACAGACAGACACGACCACAAGCCACCACAATAACACACAGACAGACACGACCACAAGCCACCACAATAACAGACAGACACGACCACAAGCCACCACACAGACAGACAGACACGACCACAAGCCACCACAATAACACACAGACAGACACGACCACAAGCCACCACAGTAACAGACAGACACGACCACAAGCCACCACACAGACAGACAGACACGACCACAAGCCACCACAATAACACACAGACAGACACGACCACAAGCCACCACACAGACAGACAGACACGACCACAAGCCACCACACAGACAGACAGACACGACCACAAGCCACCACACAGACAGACAGACACGACCACAAGCCACCACACAGACAGACAGACACGACCACAAGCCACCACAATAACACACAGACAGACACGACCGCAAGCCACCACACAGACAGACAGACACGACCACAAGCCACCACACAGACAGACAGACACGACCACAAGCCACCACACAGACAGACAGACACGACCACAAGCCACCACAATAACACACAGACAGACACGACCACAAGCCACCACACAGACAGACAGACACGACCACAAGCCACCACACAGACAGACAGACACGACCACAAGCCACCACACAGACAGACAGACACGACCACAAGCCACCACAATAACACACAGACAGACACGACCACAAGCCACCACACAGACAGACAGACACGACCACAAGCCACCACAATAACGGACAGACACGACCACAAGCCACCACAATAACAGACAGACACGACCACAAGCCACCACAATAACAGACAGACACGACCACAAGCCACCACAATAACAGACAGACACGACCACAAGCCACCACAATAACAGACAGACACGACCACAAGCCACAACACAGACAGACAGACACGACCACAAGCCACCACACAGACAGACAGACACGACCACAAGCCACCACACAGACAGACAGACACGACCACAAGCCACCACACAGACAGACAGACACGACCACAAGCCACCACACAGACAGACAGACACGACCACAAGCCACCACAATAACACACAGACAGACACGACCGCAAGCCACCACACAGACAGACAGACACGACCACAAGCCACCACACAGACAGACAGACACGACCACAAGCCACCACACAGACAGACAGACACGACCACAAGCCACCACAATAACACACAGACAGACACGACCACAAGCCACCACACAGACAGACAGACACGACCACAAGCCACCACACAGACAGACAGACACGACCACAAGCCACCACAATAACACACAGACAGACACGACCGCAAGCCACCACACAGACAGACAGACACGACCACAAGCCACCACACAGACAGACAGACACGACCACAAGCCACCACACAGACAGACAGACACGACCACAAGCCACCACACAGACAGACAGACACGACCACAAGCCACCACAATAACACACAGACAGACACGACCGCAAGCCACCACACAGACAGACAGACACGACCACAAGCCACCACACAGACAGACAGACACGACCACAAGCCACCACACAGACAGACAGACACGACCACAAGCCACCACAATAACACACAGACAGACACGACCACAAGCCACCACACAGACAGACAGACACGACCACAAGCCACCACACAGACAGACAGACACGACCACAAGCCACCACACAGACAGACAGACACGACCACAAGCCACCACAATAACACACAGACAGACACGACCACAAGCCACCACACAGACAGACAGACACGACCACAAGCCACCACAATAACAGACAGACACGACCACAAGCCACCACAATAACAGACAGACACGACCACAAGCCACCACAATAACAGACAGACACGACCACAAGCCACCACAATAACAGACAGACACGACCACAAGCCACCACAATAACAGACAGACACGACCACAAGCCACAACACAGACAGACAGACACGACCACAAGCCACCACACAGACAGACAGACACGACCACAAGCCACCACAGTAACAGACAGACAGACACGACCACAAGCCACCACAGTAACAGACAGACACGACCACAAGCCACCACAGTAACAGACAGACACGACCACAAGCCACCACAGTAACAGACAGACACGACCACAAGCAACCACAGTAACAGACAGACACGACCACAAGCCACCACAATAACAGACAGACACGACCACAAGCCACCACAGTAACAGACAGACACGACCACAAGCCACCACAGTAACAGACAGACACGACCACAAGCCACCACAGTAACAGACAGACACGACCACAAGCCACCACAATAACAGACAGACACGACCACAAGCCACCACAGTAACAGACAGACACGACCACAAGCCACCACAGTAACAGACAGACACGACCACAAGCCACCACAGTAACAGACAGACACGACCACAAGCCACCACAGTAACAGACAGACACGACCACAAGCCACCACAGTAACAGACAGACACGACCACAAGCCACCACAGTAACAGACAGACACGACCACAAGCAACCACAGTAACAGACAGACACGACCACAAGCCACCACACAGACAGACAGACACGACCACAAGCCACCACAGTAACAGACAGACACGACCACAAGCCACCACAGTAACAGACAGACACGACCACAAGCCACCACAGTAACAGACAGACGCGACCACAAGCCACCACACAGACAGACACGACCACAAGCCACCACACAGACAGACAGACACGACCACAAGCCACCACACAGACAGACAGACACGACCACAAGCCACCACAGTAACACACAGACACGACCACAAGCCACCACAATAACAGACAGACACGACCACAAGCCACCACAATAACAGACAGACACGACCACAAGCCACCACAATAACAGACAGACACGACCACAAGCCACCACACAGACAGACAGACACGACCACAAGCCACCACACAGACAGACAGACACGACCACAAGCCACCACAATAACAGACAGACACGACCACAAGCCACCACAATAACAGACAGACACGACCACAAGCCACCACAGTAACAGACAGACACGACCACAAGCCACCACAGTAACAGACAGACACGACCACAAGCCACCACACAGACAGACACGACCACAAGCCACCACACAGACAGACAGACACGACCACAAGCCACCACACAGACAGACAGACACGACCACAAGCCACCACAGTAACACACAGACACGACCACAAGCCACCACAATAACAGACTGACACGACCACAAGCCACCACAATAACAGACAGACACGACCACAAGCCACCACAATAACAGACAGACACGACGACAAGCCACCACACAGACAGACAGACACGACCACAAGCCACCACACAGACAGACAGACACGACCACAAGCCACCACAATAACAGACAGACACGACCACAAGCCACCACAGTAACAGACAGACACGACCACAAGCCACCACAATAACAGACAGACACGACCACAAGCCACCACAGTAACAGACAGACACGACCACAAGCCACCACAATAACAGACAGACACGACCACAAGCCACCACAGTAACAGACAGACACGACCACAAGCCACCACAATAACAGACAGACACGACCACAAGCCACCACAGTAACAGACAGACACGACCACAAGCCACCACAGTAACAGACAGACACGACCACAAGCCACCACAATAACAGACAGACACGACCACAAGCCACCACAGTAACAGACAGACACGACCACAAGCCACCACAATAACAGACAGACACGACCACAAGCCACCACAGTAACAGACAGACACGACCACAAGCCACCACAGTAACAGACAGACACGACCACAAGCCACCACAGTAACAGACAGACACGACCACAAGCCACCACAATAACAGACAGACACGACCACAAGCCACCACAATAACAGACAGACACGACCACAAGCCACCACAATAACAGACAGACAGACACGACCACAAGCCACCACAATAACAGACAGACACGACCACAAGCCACCACAGTAACAGACAGACACGACCACAAGCCACCACAGTAACAGACAGACACGACCACAAGCCACCACAGTAGCAGACAGACACGACCACAAGCCACCACACAGACAGACAGACACGACCACAAGCCACCACACAGACAGACAGACACGACCACAAGCCACCACAGTAACAGACAGACACGACCACAAGCCACCACAGTAACAGACAGACACGACCACAAGCCACCACAGTAACAGACAGACACGACCACAAGCCACCACAATAACAGACAGACACGACCACAAGCCACCACAGTAACAGACAGACAGACACGACCACAAGCCACCACAATAACAGACAGACACGACCACAAGCCACCACAGTAACAGACAGACACGACCACAAGCCACCACAATAACAGACAGACACGACCACAAGCCACCACAGTAACAGACAGACACGACCACAAGCCACCACACAGACAGACAGACACGACCACAAGCCACCACAGTAACACACAGACACGACCACAAGCCACCACACAGACAGACAGACACGACCACAAGCCACCACAATAACAGACAGACACGACCACAAGCCACCACAGTAACAGACAGACACGACCACAAGCCACCACAATAACAGACAGACACGACCACAAGCCACCACACAGACAGACAGACACAACCACAAGCCACCACAATAACAGACAGACACGACCACAAGCCACCACAATAACAGACAGACACGACCACAAGCCACCACACAGACAGACAGACACGACCACAAGCCACCACACAGACAGACAGACACGACCACAAGCCACCACAATAACAGACAGACACGACCACAAGCCACCACAGTAACAGACAGACACGACCACAAGCCACCACAATAACAGACAGACACGACCACAAGCCACCACAGTAACAGACAGACACGACCACAAGCCACCACAATAACAGACAGACACGACCACAAGCCACCACAGTAACAGACAGACACGACCACAAGCCACCACAGTAACAGACAGACACGACCACAAGCCACCACAGTAACAGACAGACACGACCACAAGCCACCACAGTAACAGACAGACACGACCACAAGCCACCACAATAACAGACAGACACGACCACAAGCCACCACAGTAACAGACAGACACGACCACAAGCCACCACAATAACAGACAGACACGACCACAAGCCACCACAGTAACAGACAGACACGACCACAAGCCACCACAGTAACAGACAGACACGACCACAAGCCACCACAGTAACAGACAGACACGACCACAAGCCACCACAATAACAGACAGACACGACCACAAGCCACCACAATAACAGACAGACACGACCACAAGCCACCACAATAACAGACAGACAGACACGACCACAAGCCACCACAATAACAGACAGACACGACCACAAGCCACCACAGTAACAGACAGACACGACCACAAGCCACCACAGTAACAGACAGACACGACCACAAGCCACCACAGTAACAGACAGACACGACCACAAGCCACCACAGTAACAGACAGACACGACCACAAGCCACCACACAGACAGACAGACACGACCACAAGCCACCACACAGACAGACAGACACGACCACAAGCCACCACAGTAACAGACAGACACGACCACAAGCCACCACAGTAACAGACAGACACGACCACAAGCCACCACAGTAACAGACAGACACGACCACAAGCCACCACAGTAACAGACAGACAGACACGACCACAAGCCACCACAATAACAGACAGACACGACCACAAGCCACCACAGTAACAGACAGACACGACCACAAGCCACCACAGAAACAGACAGACACGACCACAAGCCACCACAGTAACACACAGACACGACCACAAGCCACCACAGTAACACACAGACACGACCACAAGCCACCACACAGACAGACAGACACGACCACAAGCCACCACAGTAACACACAGACACGACCACAAGCCACCACACAGACAGACAGACACGACCACAAGCCACCACAATAACAGACAGACACGACCACAAGCCACCACAGTAACAGACAGACACGACCACAAGCCACCACAATAACAGACAGACACGACCACAAGCCACCACAGTAACAGACAGACACGACCACAAGCCACCACAATAACAGACAGACACGACCACAAGCCACCACAGTAACAGACAGACAGACACGACCACAAGCCACCACAATAACAGACAGACACGACCACAAGCCACCACAATAACAGACAGACACGACCACAAGCCACCACAGTAACAGACAGACACGACCACAAGCCACCACAATAACAGACAGACACGACCACAAGCCACCACAATAACAGACAGACACGACCACAAGCCACCACAATAACAGACAGACACGACCACAAGCCACCACAGTAACAGACAGACACGACCACAAGCCACCACAATAACAGACAGACACGACCACAAGCCACCACACAGACAGACAGACACGACCACAAGCCACCACAGTAACAGACAGACAGACACGACCACAAGCCACCACAGTAACAGACAGACACGACCACAAGCCACCACAATAACAGACAGACACGACCACAAGCCACCACAGTAACAGACAGACAGACACGACCACAAGCCACCACAATAACAGACAGACACGACCAGAAGCCACCACAGTAACAGACAGACACGACCACAAGCCACCACAATAACAGACAGACACGACCACAAGCCACCACAGTAACACACAGACACGACCACAAGCCACCACACAGACAGACAGACACGACCACAAGCCACCACAGTAACACACAGACACGACCACAAGCCACCACACAGACAGACAGACACGACCACAAGCCACCACAATAACAGACAGACACGACCACAAGCCACCACACAGACAGACAGACACGACCACAAGCCACCACAATAACAGACAGACACGACCACAAGCCACCACAGTAACAGACAGACACGACCACAAGCCACCACAATAACAGACAGACACGACCACAAGCCACCACAGTAACAGACAGACACGACCACAAGCCACCACAATAACAGACAGACACGACCACAAGCCACCACAGTAACAGACAGACACGACCACAAGCCACCACAATAACAGACAGACACGACCACAAGCCACCACAATAACACACAGACAGACACGACCACAAGCCACCACAGTAACAGACAGACACGACCACAAGCCACCACAATAACACACAGACAGACACGACCACAAGCCACCACAATAACACACAGACAGACACGACCACAAGCCACCACAATAACACACAGACAGACACGACCACAAGCCACCACAATAACACACAGACAGACACGACCACAAGCCACCACAATAAAACACAGACAGACACGACCACAAGCCACCACAATAACACACAGACAGACACGACCACAAGCCACCACAATAACAGACAGACACGTCCACAAGCCACCACAATAACAGACAGACACGACCACAAGCCACCACAATAACAGACAGACACGACCACAAGCCACCACAGTAACAGACAGACACGACCACAAGCCACCACAGTAACAGACAGACACGACCACAAGCCACCACAGTAACAGACAGACACGACCACAAGCCACCACAATAACAGACAGACACGACCACAAGCCACCACAGTAACAGACAGACACGACCACAAGCCACCACAATAACAGACAGACACGACCACAAGCCACCACAATAACAGACAGACACGACCACAAGCCACCACAATAACACACAGACAGACACGACCACAAGCCACCACAGTAACAGACAGACACGACCACAAGCCACCACAATAACAGACAGACACGACCACAAGCCACCACAATAACAGACAGACACGACCACAAGCCACCACAATAACACACAGACAGACACGACCACAAGCCACAAGTTACATGGGAAATGTTCAAGAAAAAATTGTTGAAAACGTTCCAAGTTTGTTTTGTAAAATTAATTAGAAAAAATACACTGTATGAAATCTATGTTATTAGATCTGAAAGTCTGCGTCCTGCGTCCCTCAGTCCTGCGTCCCTCAGTCCTGCGTCTCTCAGTCCTGCGTCCCTCAGTCCTGCGTCCCTCAGTCCTGCGTCCCTCAGTCCTGCGTCCCTCAGTCCTGCGTCCCTCAGTCCTGCGTCCCTCAGTCCTGCGTCCCTCAGTCCTGCATCCCTCAGTCCTGCGTCCCTCAGTCCTGCGTCCCTCAGTCCTGCGTCCCTCAGCGCGGCGTCCCTCAGTCCTGCGTCCCTCAGTCCTGCGTCCCTCAGTCCTGCGTCCCTCAGTCCTTCGTACCTCAGTCCTGCATCCCTCAGCGCTGCGTCAATCAGTCCTGCGTCCCTCAGTCCTGCGTCCCTCAGTCCTGCGTCCCTCAGTCCTGCGTCCCTCAGTCCTGCGTCCCTCAGTCCTGCGTCCCTCAGTCCTGCATCCCTCAGTCCTGCGTCCCTCAGTCCTGCGTCCCTCAGTCCTGCGTCCCTCAGCGCGGCGTCCCTCAGTCCTGCGTCCCTCAGTCCTGCGTCCCTCAGTCCTGCATCCCTCAGTCCTTCGTACCTCAGTCCTGCATCCCTCAGCGCTGCGTCCCTCAGTCCTGCGTCCCTCAGTCCTGCGTCCCTCAGTCCTTCGTACCTCAGTCCTGCGTCCCTCAGCGCTGCGTCAATCAGTCCTGCGTCCCTCAGTCCTGCGTCCCTCAGTCATGCGTCCCTCAGTCCTGCGTCCCTCAGTCCTGCGTCCCTCAGTCCTGCGTCCCTCAGTCCTGCATCCCTCAGTCCTGCGTCCCTCAGTCCTGCGTCCCTCAATCCTGGGTCCCTCAGTCCTTCGTCCCTCACTCCTGCGTCCCTCAGTCCTGCGTCCCTCAGTCCTGCGTCTTTCACTCCTGCGTAGCTCAGTCCAGCGTCCCTCAGTCCTGCGTCCCTCAGTCCTGCGTCCCTCACTCCTGCGTCGCTCAGTCCTGCGTCCCTCAGTCCTGCGTCCCTCAGTCCTGCATCCCTCAGTCCTGCGTCCCTCTCTCCTGCGTCGCTCAGTCCTGCGTCCCTCAGTCCTGCGTCCCTCAGTCCAGCGTCCCTTAGTCCTGCGTCCCTCACTCCTGCGTTGCTCAGTCCTGCGTCCCTCAGTCCTGCGTCCATCAGTCCTGCGTCCTGAGTCCCTCAGTCCTGCATCCCTCAGTCCTGCGTCCCTCTCTCCTGCGTCGCTCAGTCCTGCATCCCTCAGTCCTGCGTCCCTCAGTCCTGCGTCCCTCAATCCTGGGTCCCTCAGTCCTTCGTCCCTCACTCCTGCGTCCCTCAGTCCTGCGTCCCTCAGTCCTGCGTCTTTCACTCCTGCGTAGCTCAGTCCAGCGTCCCTCAGTCCTGCGTCCCTCAGTCCTGCGTCCCTCACTCCTGCGTCGCTCAGTCCTGCGTCCCTCAGTCCTGCGTCCCTCAGTCCTGCATCCCTCAGTCCTGCGTCCCTCTCTCCTGCGTCGCTCAGTCCTGCGTCCCTCAGTCCTGCGTCCCTCAGTCCAGCGTCCCTTAGTCCTGCGTCCCTCACTCCTGCGTTGCTCAGTCCTGCGTCCCTCAGTCCTGCGTCCATCAGTCCTGCGTCCTGAGTCCCTCAGTCCTGCGTCCGTCTGTCCTGCGTCCTTCAGTTTTGCGTCCCTCAGTCCTGCGTCCCTCAGTCCTGCGTCCCTCAATCCTGCGTTCCTCAGTCCTGCGTCCCTCAGTCCTGCGCGTCCCTCAGTCCTGTGTCCCTCAGTCCTGCGTCCATCAGTCCTGCGTCCCTCAGTCCTGCGTCCCTCAGTCCTGCGTCCCTCAGTCCTGCGTCCCTCAGCGCGGCGTCCCTCAGTCATGCGTCCCTCAGTCCTGCGTCCCTCAGTCCTGCGTCCCTCAGTCCTGCGTCCCTCAGTCCTGCGTCCCTCAGTCCTGCATCCCTCAGTCCTGCGTCCCTCAGTCCTGCGTCCCTCAATCCTGGGTCCCTCAGTCCTTCGTCCCTCACTCCTGCGTCCCTCAGTCCTGCGTCCCTCAGTCCTGCGTCTTTCACTCCTGCGTAGCTCAGTCCAGCGTCCCTCAGTCCTGCGTCCCTCAGTCCTGCGTCCCTCACTCCTGCGTCGCTCAGTCCTGCGTCCCTCAGTCCTGCGTCCTTCAGTCCTGCATCCCTCAGTCCTGCGTCCCTCTCTCCTGCGTCGCTCAGTCCTGCGTCCCTCAGTCCTGCGTCCCTCAGTCCAGCGTCCCTTAGTCCTGCGTCCCTCACTCCTGCGTTGCTCAGTCCTGCGTCCCTCAGTCCTGCGTCCATCAGTCCTGCGTTCTGAGTCCCTCAGTCCTGCGTCCGTCTGTCCTGCGTCCTTCAGTTTTGCGTCCCTCAGTCCTGCGTCCCTCAGTCCTGCGTCCCTCAATCCTGCGTTCCTCAGTCCTGCGTCCCTCAGTCCTGCGCGTCCCTCAGTCCTGTGTCCCTCAGTCCTGCGTCCATCAGTCCTGCGTCCCTCAGTCCTGCGTCCCTCAGTCCTGCGTCCCTCAGTCCTGCGTCCCTCAGCCCTGCGTCCCTCAGTCCTGCGTCCCTGAAACCTGCGTCCCTCAGTCCTGCGTCCCTCAGTCCTGCGTCCCTCAGTCCTGCATCCCTCAGTCCAGCGTCCCTCAGTCCTGCGTCTCTCAGTCCTGCGTCCCTCAGTCCTGCGTCCCTCAGTCCTGCGTCCCTCAGTCCTGTGTCCCTCAGTCCTGCGTCTCTCAGTCCTACGTCCCTCAGTCCTGCGTCCTTCTGTCCTGCGTCCCTCAGTCCTGCGTCCCTCAGTCCTGCGTCCCACAGTCCTGCGTCCTTCTGTCCTGCGTCCCTCAGTCCTGCGTCCCTCAGTCCTGCGTCCCACATTCCTGCGTCTCTCAGTCCTGCGTCCCTCAGTCCTGCGTCCCTCAATCCTGCGTTCCTCAGTCCTGCGTCCCTCAGTCCTGCGCGTCCCTCAGTCCTGTGTCCCTCAGTCCTGCGTCCATCAGTCCTGCGTCCCTCAGTCCTGCGTCCCTCAGTCCTGCGTCCCTCAGTCCTGCGTCCCTCAGCCCTGCGTCCCTCAGTCCTGCGTCCCTGAAACCTGCGTCCCTCAGTCCTGCGTCCCTCAGTCCTGCGTCCCTCAGTCCTGCATCCCTCAGTCCAGCGTCCCTCAGTCCTGCGTCTCTCAGTCCTGCGTCCCTCAGTCCTGCGTCCCTCAGTCCTGCGTCCCTCAGTCCTGTGTCCCTCAGTCCTGCGTCTCTCAGTCCTACGTCCCTCAGTCCTGCGTCCTTCTGTCCTGCGTCCCTCAGTCCTGCGTCCCTCAGTCCTGCGTCCCACAGTCCTGCGTCCTTCTGTCCTGCGTCCCTCAGTCCTGCGTCCCTCAGTCCTGCGTCCCACATTCCTGCGTCTCTCAGTCCTGCGTCCCTCAGTCCTGCGTCCCTCAGTCCTACGTCCCTCAGTCCTGCGTCCTTCAGTCCGGCGTCCCTCAGTCCTGCGTCCCTCAGACCTGCGTCCCTCAGTCCTGCGTCCCTCCGTCCTTCGTCCCTCAGACCTGCGTCCCTCAGTCCTGAATCCCTCAGTCCTGCGTCCCTCAGTCCTGCGTCCTTCAGTCCTGCGTCTCTCAATCCTGCGTCCCTCAGTCCTGCGTCCTTCAGTCCTGCGTCCCTCAGTCCTGCGTCCCTCAGTCCCACACCCCTCCCCTGGTACAAGTGACCCCCTCTCTGGTACAAGGGACACCCCTCCCCTGGTACAAAGGACCCCCTCCCCTGGTACAAGTGAACTCCTCCCCTGGTACAAGTGACCCCCTCCCCTGGTACAAGGGACCCCCTCCCCTGGTACAAGTGACCCCCTCTACGGGTAGAGTGACCCCTTCCTCTGGAACAAGTGACCCCTCCCCTGGTACAAGGGACACCCTCCCCTGGTACAAGGGACCACTTCCCCTGGTACAATATAAGGGACCCCCTCCCCTGGTACAAGAGACCCCCCTCCCCTGGTACAAATGACACTCCTCCCCTGGTACAAGGGACCCCCCTCCCCTGGCACAAGGGACCCCCTCCCCTGGTACAAGGGACCTTCTCTCCTGATACAAGTGACCCCCTCCCCTGGTACAAGTGACTCCCTTCCCCTGGTACAAGTGACCCCCTTCCCTGGTACAAGGGACCCCTTCCCCTGGTACATTATAAGGGACCCCCTCCCCAGCTACAAGGGACCCCCTCCCCTGGTACAAAGGACACCCCTCCCTTGGTACAAGGGACCCCTTCCCCTGGTACAAGGGACCCCCGTCCCCGGGTACAAGGGACCCCCTCCCCTGGTACAAGTGACCTTCCCTGGTACAAGTGACCCCCCTCCCCTGGTACAAGGGACACCCCTCCCTTGGTACAAGTGACCCGCTCCCTTGATAAAAGGGACACCTCTCCTCTGGTACAAGGGACCCCTTCCGCAGGTACAATATAAGGGATCCCCTCCCCTGGTACAAGTGACCCCCTCCCCTGGTACTAGGGACACCCCTCACCTGGTACAAGGAACCCCCTCCCCCTTGACCAAGTGACCCCCTCCCCTGGTACAAGTGACCCCCTCCCCTGGTACAAAGGACACCCCTCCCCCTGGTACAAGTGATCCCCTCTCCTGGTACAAGTGAGCCCCTCCCCTGGTACAAGGGACCCCCTCCCCTGGTGCAAGTGAGCCCCTCCCCTGGTACAAGTGAGACCTTTCCCTGGTACAACTGACCCCCTTCCCTGGTACAAGTGAGCCCCTCCCCTGGTACAAGGGACCCCCCCCTGGTACAAGTAAGCCCCTTCCCTGGTACAACTAACCCCCTCCCCTGGTACAATTGAGCCCCTCCCCTGGTACAAGGGACCCTCTCCCCTGGAACAAGTGAACCTCTCCCCTGGTACAAGGGACCCCTTCCCCTGGTACAAGTGAGCCCCTCCCCTGGTAGAAGTGACCCAATCCCCTGGTACAAGGGACACCCCTCCCCTGGTACAATATAAGGGACCCACTCCCCTGGTACAAGGGACCCCCTCCCCTGGTACAAGGAACACCCTCCCCTTGTCCAAGTCACCCCCTCCCCTGGTACAAGTGACCCCCCTCCCCTGGTACAAAGGACACTCCTCCCCTGGTACAAGGGACCCCTTCCCCTGGTACAGGTGACCCCCTCCCCTGGTACAAAGGACACCCCTCCCCTGGTACAAGGACCCCTTCCCCTGGTACAAGGGACCCCATCCCCTGGTACAAGTGACCCCCTCCCCTGGTACAAAGGACACCCTTCCCCTGGTATTAGGGACCCCTTCCCCTGGTACAAGGGACCCCCTCCCCTGGTACAAGGGACCCCTTCCCCTGATACAATATAAGGGACCCCCTCCCCAGGTACAAGGAACCCCCTCCCCTGGTACAAAGGACACCCCTCCCCTGGTACAAGGGACCCCTTCCCCTGGTACAAGTGACCCCCTCCACTGGTACAAGTGACCAATTCCCCTGGAACAAGTGACCCCCTTCCCTGGTACAAGGGACACCCCTCCCAGGGTACAAGTGAACCCCTCCCCTGGTACAAGGGACACCCCTCCCCTGGTACAAGTGACCCCCTACCCTGGTACAAGGGACACCCCCCTGGTACAAGTGACCCCCTACCCTGGTACAAGGGACACCCCCCCTGCTACAAGTGACCCCCTACCCTGGTACAAGGGACACCCCCCTGGTACAAAGGACCCCTTCCCCGGGTACAATATAAGGGATCCCCTCCCCTGGTACAAGGGACACCACTCCCCTAGTACAAGGGACCCCCTCCCCTGGTACAAGTGACCCCCTCCCCTGGTACAAAGGACACCCCTCCCCTGGTACTAGGGACCCCTTCCCCTGGTACAAGGGACCCCCTCCCCTGGTACAAGGGACCTTCTCCCCTGATACAAGTGACCCCCTCCCCTGGTACAAGTAACCCCCTTCCCTTGGTACAAGTGACCAACTCCCCTGGTACAAGGGACCCCTTCCCCTGGTACAATATAAGGGACCCCCTCCCCAAGTACAAGGGACCCCCTCCCCTGTTACAAGGGACCTCCTCCATTGGTACAAGTAACCCCCTTCCCTTGGTACAAGGGACACCCCTCCCCTGGTACAAGGGACCCCTTCCCCTGGTACTATATAAGGGACCCCCTCCCCAGGTACAAGGGACCCCCTCCCCTGTTACAAGGGACCCCCCCTCCATTGGTACAAGTAACCCCCTTCCCTTGGTACAGGGACCCCCTCCCCTGGTACAAGTAACCCCCTTCCCTTGGTACAAGGGACACCCCTCCCCTGGTACAAGGGACCCCTTCCCCTGGTACAATATAAGGGACCCTCTCCCCAGGTACAAGGGACCCCCTCCCCTGTTACAAGGGACCCCCTCCATTGGTACAAGGGACCCCCTCCCCAGGTACAAAGGACACCCCTCCCCTGGTACAAGTGAGCCCCTCCCCTGGTACAAGTGAGCCCCTCCCCTGGTACAAAGGACCCCCTCCCCTGGTACAAGGGACACCCCTCCCCTGGTACAAGGGACCCCTTCCCCTGGTACAATATAAGGGACCCCCTCCCCAGGTACAATGGACCCCCTCCCCTGGTACAAGGGACCCCCTCCATTGGTACAAGGGACCCCTTCCCCTGGTACAATATAAGGGACCCCCTCCCCAGGTACAAAGGACACCCCTCCCCTGGTACAAGTGAGCCCCGCCCCTGGTACAAGGGAGCCCCTCCCCTGGTACAAGGGACCCCCTCCCCTGGTACAAGTGAGCCCCTCCCCTGGTACAAGTGACTCCCTCCCCTGGTACAAGTGACCCCTTCCCCAGGTACAAGGGACCCCTTCCCCTGGTACAAGTGACCCCTTCCCCTGGTACAAAGGACACCCCTCCCCTGGTAAAAGGTACCCCTTCCCCTGGTACAAGGGACCGCCTCCCCTGGTACAAGTGACCCCCTCCCCCGGTACAAAGAACACCCATCCCCTGGTACAAGGGACTCCTTCCCCGGGTAAAAGGGACCCCCTCCTCTGGTACAAGGGACCATTTCCCCTTGTACAAGGGACCCCCTCCTCTGGTACAAGGGACTATCTTCCCTGGTGCAAGTGACCCCCTCCCCTGGACAAGTGACTCCTTCCCCTGGTACAAGTGACCCCCTCCCCTGGTACAAGGGACCTCTTCCCCAGGTACAATATAAGGGATCCCCTCCCCTAGTACAAGTGACCCCCCTCCCCTGGTACAAGGGACACCCCTCCCCTGGTACAAGGAACCCCCTCCCCTTGTCCAAGTGACCACCTCCCCTGGTACAAGTGACCCCATCCTTTGGTACAAAGGACACCCCTCCCCTGGAACAAGTGATCCCCTCCCCTGGTACAAGTGTGCCCCTCCCTTGGTACAAGTGAGCCTCTCCTCTGGTACAAGGGACTCCCTCCCCTGGTACAAGTGAGACCCTTCCCCTGGTACAAGTGACCCCCTCCCCTGGTTCAAGGGACACCCCTCACCTGGTACAAGGGACCCCTTCCCCAGGTACAATATAAGGGATCCCCTCCCCTGGTACAAGTGAACCCCTCCCCTGGTACAAGGGACACCCCTCCCCTGGTACAAGGGACCACATTCCCAGGTACAATACAAGGGACCCCCTCCAATGTTACAAGTGAGCCCCTCACGTGGTACAAGTGACCCCTTCCCCCTGGTACAAGTGAGCCCCTCCCCTGGTACAAGGGACCCCCTCCCCTGGTACAAGTGAGCCCCTCCCCTGGTACAAGGGACCCCCTCACCTGGTACAAGTGAGCCCCTTCCCTGGTAAAAGTGACCCCCTACCCGGGTACAAGTGACCCCCTCCCCTGGTTCAAGGGACACCCCTCACCTGGTACAAGGGACCCCTTCCCCAGGTACAATATAAGGGACCCCCTCCCCTGGTACAAGTGAGCCCCTCCCCTGGTACAAGGGACCCCCTCCCCTGGTACAAGTGACCCCCTTCCCTGGTACAAGTGAGCCCCGCCTCTGGTACAAATGACCCCCTCCCCTGGTACAAGAGACCCCCTCTCCAGGTTCAACGGGCCCTCTCCCCTGGTACAAGGGACCCTCTCCCCTGGTACAAGGGACCCGCCTCCCCTGGTAAAAGGGATCCCCTCCCCTGGTACAACGGACCCTCCTCCCCTGGTAGAAGTGACCCCCCTCCCCTGGTACAAGGGACCCTCCTCCCCTGGTAAAAGGGACCCCCTCCCCTGGTATAAGGGACCCCCCTCCTCTGGTACAAGGGACTCCCTCCCCTGGTATAAGGGACCCCCCTCCCCTGGTATAAGGGACCCCCCTCCCCTGGTACAAGTGACCCACGCTCTGGTACAAGGGACCCTCTCCCCTGGTACAAGGGACGCCCTCCCCTGGTACAAGGGACCCCCTCCCCTGGTACAAGGGACCCCCTCCCCTGGTACAAGGGACCCCCTCCCCTGGTACAAGGGACCCCCTCCCCTGGTATAAGGGACCCCCTCCCCTGGTACAAGGGACCCCCTCCCCTGGTACAAGGGACCCCCCTCCCCTGGTACAAGGGACCCCCTCCCCTGGAACAAGGGACCCCCTCCCCTGGTACAAGGGACCCCCTCCCCTGGTATGAGACCCCCCTCCCCTGGTATAAGGGACCCCCTCCCCTGGTACAAGTGACCCCCTCCCCTGGTACAAGTGAGCCCCTCCCCTGGTACATGGGACCCCCTCCCCTGGTACAAGTGAGCCCCTCCCCTGGTACAAGGGACCCTCCTCCCCTGGTACAAGTGAGCCCCTCCCCTGGTACAAGTGACCCCCTCCCCTGGTACAAGTGACCCCTTCCCCTGGTACAAGTGACCCCTTCCCCTGGTACAAGTGACCCCCTACCCGGGTACAAGTGACCCCCTCCCCTGGTATAAGGGACCCCCCTCCCCTGGAATTAGGGACCCCCTCCTCTGGTATAAGGGACCCCCTCCCCTGGAATAAGGGACCTCTCTCCTGGTACAAGGGACCCCCTCCCCTGGTACAAGGGACCCTCTCCCCTGGTATAAGGGACCCCCTCCCCTGGTACAAGGGACACCCTCCCCTGGTATAAGGGACCCCCTCCCCTGGTATAAGGGACCCCCTCCCCTGGTATAAGGGACTCCCTCCTTTGGTACAAGGGACCCCCCCTCCCCCTGGTATAAGAGACCCCCTCCCCTGGTATAAGGGACCCTCTTCCCTGGTACAAGTGACCCCCTCCCCTGGTACAAGTGACCCCCTCCCCTGGTACAAGAGACCCCCTCCCCAGGTTCAACGGGCCCCCTCCCCTGGTACAAGGGACCCCCCTCCCCTGGTATAAGGGACACCCCTCCCCTGGTACAAGGGACCACATTCCCAGGTACAATATAAGGGACCCCCTCCAATGTTACAAGTGAGCCCCTCACGTGGTACAAGTGACCCCCTCCCCTGGTACAAGTGAGCCCCTTCCCTGGTAAAAGTGACCCCCTACCCGGGTACAAGTGACCCCCTCCCCTGATATAAGGACCCCCATCCCCTGGAATAAGGGACCCCTCCCATGGTACAAGGGACCCCCTCCACTAGTACAAGGGACCCACTCCCCTGGTATAAGGGACCCCCCTACCCTGGTACAAGGGACACCCTCCCCTGGTATAAGGGACCCCCCCCCCTCCACTGGTACAAGGGACCCCCTCCCATGGTACAAGGGACCCCCTCCCCTGGTACAAGTGACCCCCTCCCCTGGTACAAGTGAGCCCCGCCTCTGGTACAAATGACCCCCTCCCCTGGTACAAGAGACCCCCTCCCCAGGTTCAACGGGCCCTCTCCCCTGGTACAAGGGACCCCCTCCCCTGGTATAAGGGACCCCCCGTCCCCTGGTATAAGGGACCCCACTCCCCTGGTACAGGTGACCCACTCTCTGGTACAAGGGACCCTCTCCCCTGGTACAAGGGACCCGCCTCCCCTGGTAAAAGGGACCCCCTCCCCTGGTACAACGGACCCTCCTCCCCTGGTAGAAGTGACCCCCCTCCCCTGGTACAAGGGACCCTCCTCCCCTGGTACAAGGGACCCCCTCCCCTGGTATAAGGGACCCCCCTCCTCTGGTACAAGGGACTCCCTCCCCTGGTATAAGGGACCCCCCTCCCCTGGTATAAGGGACCCCCCTCCCCTGGTACAAGTGACCCACGCTCTGGTACAAGGGACCCTCTCCCCTGGTACAAGGGACGCCCTCCCCTGGTACAAGGGACCCCCTCCCCTGGTACAAGGGACCCCCTCCCCTGGTACAAGGGACCCCCTCCCCTGGTACAAGGGACCCCCTCCCCTGGTATAAGGGACCCCCTCCCCTGGTACAAGGGACCCTCTCCCCTGGTACAAGGGACCCCCTCCCCTGGTAAAAGGGACCCCCTTCCCTGGTACACGGGACCCCCCTCCCCTGGTACAAGGGACCCCCCTCCCCTGGTACAAGGGACCCCCTCCCCTGGAACAAGGGACCCCCTCCCCTGGTACAAGGGACCCCCTCCCCTGGTATGAGACCCCCCTCCCCTGGTATAAGGGACCCCCTCCCCTGGTACAAGTGACCCCCTCCCCTGGTACAAGTGAGCCCCTCCCCTGGTACATGGGACCCCCTCCCCTGGTACAAGTGAGCCCCTCCCCTGGTACAAGGGACCCTCCTCCCCTGGTACAAGTGAGCCCCTCCCCTGGTACAAGTGACCCCCTCCCCTGGTACAAGTGACCCCTTCCCCTGGTACAAGTGACCCCTTCCCCTGGTACAAGTGACCCCCTACCCGGGTACAAGTGACCCCCTCCCCTGGTATAAGGGACCCCCCTCCCCTGGAATAAGGGACCCCCTCCTCTGGTATAAGGGACTCCCTCCCCTGGAATAAGGGACCTCTCTCCTGGTACAAGGGACCCCCCTCCCCTGGTACAAGGGACCCTCTCCCCTGGTATAAGGGACCCCCTCCCCTGGTACAAGGGACACCCTCCCCTGGTATAAGGGACCCCCTCCCCTGGTATAAGGGACCCCCTCCCCTGGTATAAGGGACTCCCTCCTTTGGTACAAGGGACCCCCCTCCCCCTGGTATAAGAGACCCCCTCCCCTGGTATAAGGGACCCTCTTCCCTGGTACAAGTGACCCCCTCCCCTGGTACAAGTGACCCCCTCCCCTGGTACAAGAGACCCCCTCCCCAGGTTCAACGGGCCCCCTCCCCTGGTACAAGGGACCCCCCTCCCCTGGTATAAGGGACCCCCCTCCCCTGGTACAAGGGACCCCCTCCCCTGGTATAAGGTACCCCCCTCCTCTGGTATAAGGGACCCCCCTCCCCTGGTACAAGTGACCCACTCTCTGGTACAAGGGACCCTCTCCCCTGGTACAAGGGACCCCCTCCCATGGTACAAGGGACCCTCTCTCCTGATACAAGGGACCCTCCTCCCCTGGTACAAGTGACCCCCCCTTCCCTGGTACAAGGGACCCTCCTCCAATGGTACAAGGGTCCCCCTCCCCTGGTATAAGGGACCCCCCTCCCCTTGTACAAGGGACCCCCTCTCCTGGTATAAGGGACCCCCCTCCCCTGGTATAAGGGACCCCTCTCCCCTGGTACAAGTGACCCACTCTCTGGTACAAGGGACCCTCTCCCCTGGTACAAGGGACGCCCTCCCCTGGTACAAGGGACCCACTCCCCTGGTACAAGGGACCCCCTCCCGTGGTACAAGGGACCCTCTCCCCTGGTACAAGTTACCCCCTCCCCTGGTACATGGGACCCCCTCCCCTGGTACAAGGGACACCCTCCCCTAGAACAAGGGACCCCCTCCCCTGGTACAAGGGACCCCCTCCCCTGGAACAAGGGACCCCCTCCCTTGGTACAAGGGACCCCCTCCCCTGGTACAAGGGACCCCCTCCCCTGGTACAAGGGACCCCCTCCCATGGAACAAGGGACCCCCTCCCATGGTAAAAGGGACCTCCTCCCCTGGAACAAGGGACCCCCTCTCCTGGAACAAGGGACCCCTCCCCTGGTACAAGGGACCCCCTCCCCAGGAACAAAGGACCCCCTCCCCTGGAAGAAGGGACCCCCTCCCCTGGTACAAGTGACCCCCTCCCCTGGTACAAGGGACCCCCTCTCCTGGTATAAGGGACCCCCCTCCCCTGGTATAAGGGACCCCTCTCCCCTGGTACAAGTGACCCACTCTCTGGTACAAGGGACCCTCTCCCCTGGTACAAGGGACGCCCTCCCCTGGTACAAGGGACCCCCTCCCCTTGTACAAAGGACCCCCTCCCGTGGGACAAGGGACCCTCTCCCCTGGTACAAGTTACCCCCTCCCCTGGTACATGGGACCCCCTCCCCTGGTACAAGGGACACCCTCCCCTAGAACAAGGGACCCCCTCCCCTGGTACAAGGGACCCCCTCCCCTGGAACAAGGGACCCCCTCCCTTGGTACAAGGGACCCCCTCCCCTGGTACAAGGGACCCCCTCCCCTGGTACAAGGGACCCCCTCCGATGGAACAAGGGACCCCCTCCCATGGTAAAAGGGACCCCCTCCCCTGGAACAAGGGACCCCCTCTCCTGAAACAAGGGACCCCTCCCCTGGTACAAGGGACCCCCTCCCCTGGAACAAAGGACCCCCTCCCCTGGAAGAAGGGACCCCCTCCCCTGGTACAAGGGACCCCCCTCCCCTGGTACAAGGGACCCCCTCCCCTGGTACATGGAACCCCCCTCCCCTGGTACAAGGGACCGCCTCCCCTGGTACAAGGGACCCCCCTCCCCTGGAACAAGGGACCCCCTCCCCTGGTACAAGGGACCCCCTTCCCTGGTACAAGGAACCCCCTCCCCTGGTACAAGGGACCCCCTTCCCTGGTTCAAGGGACCCCCTCCCCCTGGTACAAGGGACCCCCTCCCCTGGTACAAGGGACCCCCTTCCCTGGTACAAGGGACCCCCTCCCCCTGGTACAAGGGACCCCCTTCCCTGGTTCAAGGGGCCCCCTCCCCCTGGTACAAGGGACCCCCTCCCCTGGTACAAGGGACCCCCTTCCCTGGTACAAGGGACCCCCTCCCCCTGGTACAAGGGACCCCCTCCCCTGGAACAAGGGACCCCCTCCCCTGGTACAAGGGACCCCCTCCCCTGGTACAAGGGACCCCCTTCCCTGGTACAAGGGGCCCCCTCCCCCTAGTACAAGGGACCCCCTCCCCATGGTTCAAGGGACCCCCTCCCCTGGTACAAGGGAACCCCTTCCCTGGTACAAGGGACCCCCTCCCCCTGGTACAAGGGACCCCCTCCCCCTGGTACAAGGGACCCCCTCCCCTGGTACAAGGGACCCCCTCCCCTGGTACAAGGGACCCCCTCCCCCTGGTACAAGGGACCCCCTCCCCTGGTACAAGGGACCCCCTCCCCTGGTACAAAGGACCCCCTTCCCTGGTACAAGGGACCCCCTCCCCCTGGTACAAGGGACCCCCTCCCCTGGTACAAGGGACCCCCTTCCCTGGTACAAGGGACCCCCTCCCTCTGGTACAAGGGACCCCCTCCCCTGGTACAATGGACCCCCTTCCCTGGTACAAGGGACCCCCTCCCCCTGGTACAAGGGACCCCCTCCCCTGGTACAAGGGACCCCCTCCCCTGGTACAAGGGACCCCCTCCCCCTGGTACAAGGGACCCCCTCCCCTGGTACAACACCAAGACTTCTAACAAGTCATTAAAGCTGTCCCAGTGTTTGGGTGGAGGTCCAGCCTGGCTCAGGGTCACGTGTTGGTGGTGGTGGTTGTTGTTGTGGTGGTGGTTGTTGTTGTGGTGGTGGTTGTGGTGGTGGTGGTTGTTGTTGTGGTGGTGGTTGTTGTTGTGGTGGTGGTTGTTGTGGTGGTGGTGGTTGTTGTGGTGGTGGTGGTGGTTGTTGTGGTGGTGGTTGTTGTTGTGGTGGTGGTTGTTGTTGTGGTGGTGGTTGTTGTGGTGGTGGTGGTTGTGGTGGTGGTTGTGGTGGTGGTGGTTGTTGTTGTGGTGGTGGTTGTTGTTGTGGTGGTGGTTGTTGTGGTGGTGGTGGTTGTGGTGGTGGTGGTTGTTGTTGTGGTGGTTGTTGTGGTGGTGGTTGTTGTTGTGGTGGTGGTTGTTGTGGTGGTGGTGGTTGTGGTGGTGGTGGTTGTTGTTGTGGTGGTTGTTGTGGTGGTGGTTGTTGTTGTGGTGGTGGTTGTTGTGGTGGTGGTGGTTGTGGTGGTGGTGGTTGTTGTTGTGGTGGTTGTTGTGGTGGTGGTTGTTGTTGTGGTGGTGGTTGTTGTGGTGGTGGTGGTTGTGGTGGTTGTTGTTGTGGTGGTTGTTGTGGTGGTGGTGGTTGTTGTGGTGGTGATGGT
Organism: Procambarus clarkii; assembly: GCF_040958095.1. Lineage (NCBI taxonomy): Eukaryota > Metazoa > Arthropoda > Malacostraca > Decapoda > Cambaridae > Procambarus > Procambarus clarkii. Next base: position 27,957,925 of record NC_091162.1, read on the forward strand.
GGTTGTTGTTGTGGTGGTGGTTGTTGTGGTGGTGGTTGTTGTGGTGGTGGTTGTTGTGGTGGTGGTTGTTGTGGTGGTGGTGGTTGTTGTTGTGGTGGTGGTTATTGTTGTGGTGGTGGTTGTTGTGGTGGTGGTTGTTGTGGTGGTGGTGGTTGTTGTGGTGGTGGTTGTTGTGGTGGTGGTGGTTGTTGTGGTGGTGGTTGTTGTGGTGGTGGTGGTTGTTGTGGTGGTGATGGTGGTTGTTGTTGTTATGGTGGTGGTGGTTGTTGTTGTGGTTGTGGTTGTTATGGTGGTGGTGGTTGTTGTGGTGGTTGTTGTTGTTATGGTGGTGGTGGTTGTTGTGGTGGTGATGGTGGTGGTTGTTGTTGTTGTGGTGGTGATGGTGGTGGTTGTTGTTGTTGTGGTGGTGGTGGTTGTTGTTTTGGTGGTTGTTGTTGTTGTGGTCGTGGATCTTGTGGATGTTGTTGTTGTGGTGGTGGTGGTTGTTGTTGTTGTGGTGGTTGTTGTTGTGGTGGGGGTGATGGTTGTTGTTGTGGTGGTGGTGGTGGCGGTGGTTGTTGTGGAGGTGGTTGTTGTGGTGGTGGTGGTGGTTGTTGTTGTTGTTGTGGTGGTGGTGGTTGTTGTTGTGATGGTTGTTGTTGTTGTGGTGGTGGATGTTGTGGTTGTTGTTGTTGTTGTTGTGGTGGTGGTGGTGGTTGTTGTTTTTGTGGTGGTTGTTGTTGTGGTGGGGGTGGTGGTTGTTGTTGTTGTGGTGGTGGTGGCGGTGGTTGTTGTTGTTGTGGTGGTGGTGGCGGTGGTTGTTGTTGTGGTGGTGGTTGTTGTTGTGGTGGTGGTGTTGGTTGCTGTTGTGGTGGTGGTTGTTGTTCTGGTGGTTGTTTGTTGTGGTGGTGGTGGTGGTTGTGGTGGTGGTGTTGGTTGCTGTTGTGGTGGTGGTTGTTGTTCTTGTGGTGGTGGTTGTTCTGGTGGTTGTTGTTGTGGTGGTGGATGTTGTTGTGGTGGTGGTTGTTGTTGTGGTGGTAGTTGTTGTTGTGGTGGTGGTTGTTCTGGTGGTGGTGGTGGTTGTTAAAATGGTGGTGGTTCTTGTGATGGTGGTTGCTGTCGTGGTGCTGGTGGTTGTTGTTATGGTGGTGGTTGTTGTTGTTGTTATGGTGGTGGTGGTTGTTGTTGTGGTGGTGGTGGTGGTGGTTGTTGTTGTTGTGGTGGTGGTGGTGGTGGTGGTGGTTGTTGTGTTGGTGGTGGTGGTTGTTGTTGAGTTGGTGGTTGTTGTTGTGTTGGTGGTTGTTGTTGTGGTGGTGGTTGTTGTTGTGGTGGTGGTTGTTGTGTTAGTGATGGTTGTTGTTGTGGTGGTGGTGGTGGTTGTTGTGGTGGTGGTGTTGGTGGTGGTGGTGGTGGTTGTGGTGGTGGTTGTTGTTGTGTTGTTGTTAGTGGTGGTGGTGGTGGTTGTGGTGGTGGTTGTGGTGGTGGTTGTGGTGGTGGTGGTGGTGGTGGTGGTTGTTGTCGTGGTGGTGGTGGTTGTTGTTGTGGTGGTGGTGGTTGTATGTAGTGGTGTTGGTGGTGGTTGTGTTGATGGTGGTGGTGGTGGTTGTTGTGGTAGTGGTGGAAGTTGTTGTTGTTGTGGTGGGGGTGGTTGTGGTGGTGGTGGCTGATGTGGTGGTGGTGATGGTGGTGGTGGTGGTTGTGGTGGTGGTGGTTGTGGTGGTGGTGGTGGTGGTGGTTGTGGTGGTGGTTGTGGTGGTGGTGGTTGTGGTGGTGGTGGTTGTGGTGGTGGTGGTGGTGGTGGTGGTGGTTGTTGTTGTGTTGTTGTTGTTGTTGGTGGTGGTGGTGGTGGTGGTGGTGGTGGTTGTGGTGGTGGTGGTGGTGTTGGTGGTTGTGGTTGTGTTGGTGGTGGTGGTGGTGGTTGTGGTTGTAGTGGTGGTGGTGGTTGTGGTGGTGGTTGTGTTGGTGGTGGTGGTGGTGGTTGTGTTGGTGGTGGTGGTGGTGGTTGTGTTGATGGTGGTGGTGGTGGTTGTTGTGGTAGTGGTGGAAGTTGTTGTTGTTGTGGTGGGGGTGGTTGTGGTGGTGGTGGCTGTGGTGGTGGCTGCGGTGGTTGTGGTGATGGTTGTGGTGGTGGTGGTGGAAGTTGTTGTTGTTGTGGTGGTGGTGGTTGTGGTGGTGGTGGTTGTGGTGGTGGTGGTTGTGGTGGTGGTGGTGGTGGTTGTGGTGATAGTGGTGGTGGTTTTTGTTGTGGTGGAGGTGGTTATCGTGGTAGTGGTGGTGGTGGTGGTGGTTGTTGTTGTCGTGGTGGTGGTGGATTGTTGTTGTGGTGGTGGTGATTGTATGTGGTGGTGTTGGTGGTGGTTGTGTTGATGGTGGTGGTGGTGGTTGTTGTGGTGGAAGTTGTTGTTGTTGTGGTGGTGGTTGTTGTTGTTGTTGTTGTGGTGGTGGTGGTTGTTCTGGTGGTGGTGGTGGTTGTTAAAATGGTGGTGGTTCTTGTGGTGGTGGTTGTTGTCGTGGTGCTGGTGGTTGTTGTTGTTGTTGTGGTGGTGGTTGTTGTCGTGTTGCTGGTGGTTGTTGTTATGGTTGTTGTTGTTGTTGTTGTTATGGTGGTGGTGGTTGTTGTTGTGGTGGTGGTGGTGGTGGTTGTTGTTGTTGTGGTGGTGGTGGTGGTGGTGGTTGTTGTTGTGTTGGTGGTGGTTGTTGTTGTGTTGGTGATGGTTGTTGTTGTGTTGGTGATGGTTGTTGTTGTGTTGGTGGTTGTTGTTGTGTTGGTGGTTGTTGTTGTGGTGGTGGTTGTTGTTGTGGTGGTGGTTGTTGTTGTGTTGGTGGTGGTTGTTGTTGTGTTGGTGATGGTTGTTGTAGTGTTGGTGGTTGTTGTTGTGTTGGTGGTTGTTGTTGTGGTGGTGGTTGTTGTTGTGGTGGTGGTTGTTGTTGTTGTGGTGGTTGTTGTTGTGTTGGTGGTGGTTGTTGTTGTGTTGGTGGTTGTTGTTGTGTTGGTGGTTGTTGTTGTGGTGGTGGTTGTTGTTGTGGTGGTGGTTGTTGTGTTGGTGATGGTTGTTGTTGTGGTGGTGGTGGTGGTTGTTGTGGTGGTGGTGGTGGTTGTGGTGGTGGTTGTTGTTGTGTTGTTGTTAGTGGTGGTGGTGGTGGTTGTGGTGGTGGTTGTGGTGGTGGTGGTGGTGGTGGTTGTGGTTGTTGTGGTGGTGGTGGTTGTTGTGGTGGTGGTGGTGGTTGTATGTGGTGGTGTTGGTGGTGGTTGTGTTGATGGTGGTGGTGGTGGTTGTTGTGGTAGTAGTGGAAGTTTTTGTTGTTGTGGTGGGGGTGGTTGTGGTGGTGGTGGCTGTGGTGGTGGTGGTGGTGGTGGTTGTGGTGGTGGTGGTTGTGGTGGTGGTGGTGGTGGTGGTTGTGGTGGTGGTTGTGGGGGTGGTGGTTGTGGTGGTGGTGGTTGTGGAGGTGGTGGTGGTGGTGGTGGTGGTGGTGGTGGTGGTGGTTGTTGTGTTGTTGTTGTTGTTGTTGGTAGTGGTGGTGGTGGTGGTGGTGGTGGTGGTTGTGGTGGTGGTGGTGGTGGTTGTGGTGGTGATGGTGGTGGTGGTGGTTGTTGTTGTGTTGTTGTTGTTGGTGGTGGTGGTGGTTGTGGTGGTGGTGGTGGTGGTGGTGGTTGTGGTTGTGGTTGTGTTGGTGGTGGTGGTGGTGGTTGTGGTTGTAGTAGTGGTGGTGGTTGTGGTGGTGGTTGTGTTGGTGGTGGTGGTGGTGGTTGTGTTGATGGTGGTGGTGGTGGTTGTTGTGGTAGTGGTGGAAGTTGTTGTTGTTGTGGTGGGGGTGGTTGTGGTGGTGGTGGCTGTGGTGGTGGCTGCGGTGGTTGTGGTGATGGTTGTGGTGGTGGTGGTGGTTGTGTTGGTGGTGGTGGTGGTGGTTGTGTTGATGGTGGTGGTGGTGGTTGTTGTGGTAGTGGTGGAAGTTGTTGTTGTTGTGGTGGTGGTGGTTGTGGTGGTGGTGGCTGTGGTGGTGGCTGCGGTGGTTGTGGTGATGGTTGTGGTGGTGGTGGTGGAAGTTGTTGTTGTTGTGGTGGTGGTGGTTGTGGTGGTGGTGGTTGTGGTGGTGGTGGTGGTGGTGGTTGTGGTGATGGTTGTGGTGGTTTTTGTTGTGGTGGAGGTGGTTATCGTGGTAGTGGTGGTGGTGGTGGCTGTTGTTGTTGTGGTGGTGGTGGTGGCTGTTGTCGTGGTTGTTGTTGTTGTTGTTGTGGTGGTGGTGGTGGTGGTGGTGGTGGTGGTGGTGGTGGTGGTGGTGGCTGTTGTTTTGGTGGTGGTGGTGGCTGTTGTCGTGGTTGTTGTTGTTGTTGTTGTTGTTGTTGTTGTGGTGGTGGTGGTGGTGGCGGTGGCTGTTGTGGTGGTGGTGGTTGTTGTTGTTGTGATGGTGGTGGTTGTTGTTGTTGTGGTGGTGTTGGTTGTTGTTGTTGTGATGGTGGTGGTTGTTGTTGTGGTGGTGGTGGTTGTTGTTGTTGTGATGGTGGTGGTTGTTGTTGTGGTGGTGGTGGTGGCTGTTGTGGTGGTGGTGGTGGTTGTTGTTGTTGTGGTGGTGGTTGTTGTTGTTGTGGTTGTGGTTTTTGTTGTTGTGGTGGTGGTGGTTGTTGTTGTTTTGGTGGTGGTGGTTGTTGTTGTGGTGGTTGTTGTTGTTGTTGTGGTGGTGGTGGAGGGTGTGGTAGCAAGGATGGTGGTCGTGGTGGTGGTAGGAAGGATGGTGGTCTTGGGGGTGGTAGCAAGGATGGTGGTCGTGGGGGTGGTAGCAAGGATGGTGGTCGTGGGGGTGGTAGCAAGGATGGTGGTCGTGGTGGTGGTAGGAAGGATGGTGGTCGTGGTGGTGGTAGCAAGGATGGTGGTCGTGGTGGTGGTAGGAAGGATGGTGGTCGTGGGGGTGGTAGGAAGGATGGTGGTCGTAGGGGTGGTAGAAAGGATGGTGGTCGTGGTGGTGGTAGCAAGGATGGTGGTCGTGGGGGTGGGTGGTAGCAAGGATGGTGGTCGTGGTGGTGGTAGCAAGAATAGTGGTCGTGGGGGTGGTAGCAAGGATGGTGGTCGTGGTGGGGTAGCAAGGATGGTGGTCGTGGTGGTGGTAGCAAGGATGGTGGTCGTGGGGGTGGTAGCAAGGATGGTGGTCGTGGTGGTGGTAGCAAGGATGGTGGTCGTGGTGGTGGTAGCAAGGATGGTGGTCGTGGGGGTGAGAGCAAGAATAGTTGTCGTGGGGGTGGTAGCAAGGATGGTGGTCGTGGGGGTGGTAGCAAGAATAGTGGTCGTGGGGGTGGTAGCAAGGATGGTGGTCGTGGTGGTGGTAGCAAGGATGGTGGTCGTGGTGGTGGTCGTGGTGGTGGTAGCAAAGATGGTGGTCGTGGTGGTGGTAGCAAGGATGGTGGTCGTGGTGGTGGTAGCAAGGATGGTGGTCGTGGGGGTGGTAGCAATAATAGTGGTCGTGGGGGTGGTAGCAAGGATGGTGGTCGTGGGGGTGGTAGCAAGAATAGTGGTCGTGGGGGTGGTAGCAAGGATGGTGGTCGTGGGGGTGGTAGCAAGGATGGTGGTCGTGGTGGTAGCAAGGATGGTGGTCGTGGGGGTGGTAGCAAGGATGGTGGTCGTGGGGGTGGTAGCAATAATAGTGGTCGTGGGGGTGGTAGCAAGGATGGTGGTCGTGGGGGTGGTAGCAAGAATAATGGTCGTGGGGGTGGTAGCAAGGATGGTGGTCGTGGGGGTGGTAGCAAGGATGGTGGTCGTGGTGGTAACAAGGATGGTGGTCGTGGGGGTGGTAGCAAGGATGGTGGTCGTGGGGGTGGTAGCAAGAATAGTGGTCTTGGGGGTGGTAGCAAGGATGGTGGTCGTGGGGGTGGTAGCAAGGATGGTGGTCGTGGTGGTGGTAGCAAGGATGGTGGTCGTGGGGGGTGGTAGCAAGAATAGTGGTCGTGGGGGTGATAGCAAGGATGGTGGTCGTGGTGGTGGTAGCAAGGATGGTGGTCGTGGTGGTGGTAGGAAGGATGGTGGTCTTGGGGGTGGTTGCAAGAATAGTGGTCGTGAGGGTTGTAGCAAGGATGGTGGTCGTGGGGGTGGTAGCAAGGATGGTGGTCGTGGTGGTGGTAGGAAGGATGGTGGTCGTGGGGGTGGTAGCAAGAATAGTGGTCGTGGGGGTGGTAGCAAGGATGGTGTTCGTGGTGGTGGTAGCAAGGATGGTGGTCGTGGTGGTGGTCGTGGTGGTGGTAGCAACGATGGTGGTCGTGGTGGTGGTAGCAAGGATTGTGGTCGTGGTGGTGGTAGCAAGGATGGTGGTCGTGGGGGTGGTAGCAATAATAGTGGTCGTGGGGGTGGTAGCAAGGATGGTGGTCGTGGGGGTGGTAGCAAGAATAGTGGTCGTGGGGATGGTAGCAAGGATGGTGGTCGTGGGGGTGGTAGCAAGGATGGTGGTCGTGGTGGTGGTAGCAAGGATGGTGGTCGTGGGGGTGGTAGCAAAAATGGTGGTCTTGGGGGTGGTAGCAAGAATAGTGGTCGTGGGGGTGGTAGCAAGGATGGTGGTCGTGGGGGTGGTAGCAAGGATGGTGGTCGTGGTGGTGGTAGGAAGGATGGTGGTCGTGGGGGTGGTAGCAAGAATAGAGGTCTTGGGGGTGGTAGCAAGGATGGTGGTCGTGGGGGTGGTAGCAAGGATGGTGGTCGTGGTGGTGGTAGCAAGGATGGTGGTCGTGGGGGGTGGTGGCAAGAATAGTGGTCGTGGGGGTGATAGCAAGGATGGTGGTCGTGGTGGTGGTAGCAAGGATGGTGGTCGTGGTGGTGGTAGGAAGGATGGTGGTCGTGGGGGTGGTAGCAAGAATAGTGGTCGTGGGGGTGGTAGCAAGGATGGTGGTCGTGGTGGTGGTAGGAAGGATGGTGGTCGTGGGGGTGGTAGCAAGAATAGTGGTCGTGGGGGTGGTAGCAAGGATGGTGGTCGTGGTGGTGGTAGCAAGGATGGTGATCGTGGGGGTGGTAGCAAGGATGGTGGTCGTGGGGGTGGTAGCAAGGATGGTGGTCGTAGGGGTGGTAGCAAGGATGGTGGTCGTGGTGGTGGTAGCAAGGATGGTGGTCGTGGGGGTGGTAGCAAGAATAGTGGTCGTGGGGGTGGTAGCAAGGATGGTGGTCGTGGGGGTGGTAGCAAGGATGGTGGTCGTGGTGGTGGTAGGAAGGATGGTGGTCGTGGGGGTGGTAGCAAGAATAGTGGTCTTGGGGGTGGTAGCAAGGATGGTGGTCGTGGGGGTGGTAGCAAGGATGGTGGTCGTGGTGGTGGTAGCAAGGATGGTGGTCGTGGGGGGTGGTGGCAAGAATAGTGGTCGTGGGGGTGATAGCAAGGATGGTGGTCGTGGTGGTGGTAGCAAGGATGGTGGTCGTGGTGGTGGTAGGAGGGATGGTGGTCGTGGGGGTGGTAGCAAGAATAGTGGTCGTGGGGGTGGTAGCAAGGATGGTGGTCGTGGTGGTGGTAGGAAGGATGGTGGTCGTGGGGGTGGTAGCAAGAATGGTGGTCGTGGGGGTGGTAGCAAGGATGGTGGTCGTGGTGGTGGTAGCAAGGATGGTGGTCGTGGGGGTGGTAGCAAGGATGGTGGTCGTGGGGGTGGTAGCAAGGATGGTGGTCGTAGGGGTGGTAGCAAGGATGGTGGTCGTGGTGGTGGTAGCAAGGATGGTGGTCGTGGGGGTGGTAGCAAGAATAGTGGTCGTGGGGGTGGTAGCAACGATGGTGGTCGTGGGGGTGGTAGCAAGGATGGTGGTCGTGGTGGTGGTAGGAAGGATGGTGGTCGTGGGGGTGGTAGCAAGAATAGTGGTCTTGGGGGTGGTAGCAAGGATGGTGGTCGTGGGGGTGGTAGCAAGGATGGTGGTCGTGGTGGTGGTAGCAAGGATGGTGGTCGTGGGGGGTGGTGGCAAGAATAGTGGTCGTGGGGGTGATAGCAAGGATGGTGGTCGTGGTGGTGGTAGCAGGGATGGTGGTCGTGGTGGTGGTAGGAGGGATGGTGGTCGTGGGGGTGGTAGCAAGAATAGTGGTCGTGGGGGTGGTAGCAAGGATGGTGGTCGTGGGGGTGGTAGCAAGGATGGTGGTCGTGGTGGTGGTAGGAAGGATGGTGATCGTGGGGGTGGTAGCAAGAATAGTGGTCGTGGGGGTGGTAGCAAGGATGGTGGTCGTGGTGGTGGTAGCAAGGATGGTGGTCGTGGGGGTGGTAGCAAGGATGGTGGTCGTGGGGGTGGTAGCAAGGATGGTGGTCGTGGTGGTGGTAGGAAGGATGGTGGTCGTGGGGGTGGTAGCAAGAATAGTGGTCGTGGGGGTGGTAGCAAGGATGGTGGTCGTGGAGGTGGTAGCAAGGATGGTGATCGTGGGGGTGGTAGCAAGAATGGTGGTCGTGGGGGTGGTAGCAAGGATGGTGGTCGTAGGGGTGGTAGCAAGGATGGTGGTCGTGGTGGTGGTAGCAAGGATGGTGGTCGTGGGGGTGGTAGCAAGAATAGTGGTCGTGGGGGTGGTAGCAAGGATGGTGGTCGTGGGGGTGGTAGCAAGGATGGTGGTCGTGGTGGTGGTAGGAAGGATGGTGGTCGTGGGGGAGGTAGCAAGAATAGTCGTCTTGGGGGTGGTAGCAAGGATGGTGGTCGTGGGGGTGGTAGCAAGGATGGTGGTCGTGGTGGTGGTAGCAAGGATGGTGGTCGTGGGGGGTGGTGGCAAGAATAGTGGTCGTGGGGGTGATAGCAAGGATGGTGGTCGTGGTGGTGGTAGCAAGGATGGTGGTCGTGGTGGTGGTAGGAGGGATGGTGGTCGTGGGGGTGGTAGCAAGAATAGTGGTCGTGGGGGTGGTAGCAAGGATGGTGGTCGTGGGGGTGGTAGCAAGGATGGTGGTCGTGGTGGTGGTAGGAAGGATGGTGGTCGTGGGGGTGGTAGCAAGAATAGTGGTCGTGGGGGTGGTAGCAAGGATGGTGGTCGTGGTGGTGGTAGCAAGGATGGTGGTCGTGGGGGTGGTAGCAAGGATGGTGGTCGTGGGGGTGGTAGCAAGGATGGTGGTCGTGGGGGTGGTAGCAAGGATGGTGGTCGTGGGGGTGGTAGCAAGGACCCTTCGTCCTGATCCCAACCATATGACATCAGCCATGTGACCCCAGCCATGTGACCCCAGCCATGTGACCCCAGCCATGTGACATCAGCCATGTGACCCCAGCCATGTGACCCCAGCCATATGACATCAGCCATGTGACCCCAGCCATATGACATCAGCCACGTGACCCCAGCCATGTGACCCCAGCCATGTGACCCCAGCCATGTGACCCCAGCCATATGACATCAGCCATGTGACCCCAGGCATGTGACCCCAGCCATGTGACCCCAGCCATATGACATCAGCCATGTGACCCCAGCCATGTGACCCCAGCCATGTGACCCCAGCCATGTGAACCCAGCCATATGACATCAGCCATGTGACCCCAGGCATGTGACCCCAGCCATGTGACCCCAGCCATATGACATCAGCCATGTGATCCCAGCCATGTGACCCCAGCCATGTGACCCCAGCCATGTGACCCCAGCCATATGACATCAGCCATGTGACCCCAGCCATATGACATCAGCCATGTGACCCCAGCCATGTGACCCCAGCCATGTTGCCCCAGCCATGTGACCCCAGCCATTTGACATTAGCCATGTGACCCCAACCATGTGACCCCAGCCATGTGACCCCAGCCATGTGACCCCAGCCATGTGACCCCAGCCATATGACATCAGCCATGTGACCCCAGCCATATGACATCAGCCATGTGACCCCAGCCATGTGACCCCAGCCATATGACATCAGCCATGTGACCCCAGCCATGTGACCCCAGCCATGTGACCCCAACCATTTGACATTAGCAATGTGACCCCAACCATGTGACCCCAACCATGTGACCCCAGCCATGTGACCCCAGCCATGTGACCCCAGCCATATGACATCAGCCATGTGACCCCAGCCATATGACATCAGCCATGTGACCCCAGCCATGTGACCCCAGCCATTTGACATTAGCCATGTGACCCCAACCATGTGACCCCAGCCATTTGACATTAGCCATGTGACCCCAGCCATGTGACCCCAGCCATGTGACCCCAGCCATGTGACCCCAGCCATATGACATCAGCCATGTGACCCCAGCCATGTGACCCCAGCCATGTGACCCCAGCCATATGACATCAGCCATGTGACCCCAGCCATATGACATCAGCCATGTGACCCCAGCCATGTGACCCCAGCCATGTGACCCCAGCCATTTGACATTAGCCATGTGACCCCAACCATGTGACCCCAACCATGTGACCCCAGCCATGTGACCCCAGCCATGTGACCCCAGCCATATGACATCAGCCATGTGACCCCAGCCATGTGACCCCAGCCATATGACATCAGCCATGTGACCCCAGCCATATGACATCAGCCATGTGACCCCAACCATGTGACATCAGCCATGTGACCCCAGCCATATGACATCAGCCATATGACATCAGCCATGTGACCCCAGCCATATGACATCAGCCATGTGACCCCAGCCATGTGACCCCAGCCATGTGACCCCAGCCATGTGACCTCAGCCATGTGACCCCAGCCATATGACATCAGCCATGTGACCCCAGCCATATGACATCTGCCATATGACATCAGCCATGTGACCCCAACCATGTGACCCCAGCCATGTGACCCCTGCCATGTGACCCCAGCCATGTGACCCCAGCCATATGACATCAGCTATGTGACCCCAGCCATATGACATCAGCCATATGACATCAGCCATGTAACCCCAACCATGTGACCCCAACCATGTGACCCCAGCCATGTGACCCCAGCCATGTGACCCCAGCCATATGACATCAGCCATGTGACCCCAGCCATGTGACCCCAGCCATGTGACCCCAGCCATATGACATCAGCCATGTGACCCCAGCCATGTGACCCCAGCCATGTGACCCCAGCCATGTGACCCCAGCCTTATGACATCAGCCATGTGACCCCAGCCATATGACATCAGCCATGTGACCCCAGCCATGTGACCCCAGCCATGTGACCCCAGCCATTTGACATCAGCCATGTGACCCCAACCATGTAACCCCAACCATGTGACCCCAGCCATGTGACCCCAACCATGTGACCCCAGCCATGTAACCCCAACCATGTGACCCCAACCATGTGACCCCAGCCATGTGACCCCAGCCATATGACATCAGCCATGTGACCCCAACCATGTAACCCCAACCATGTGACCCCAGCCATGTGACCCCAGCCATATGACCTCAGCAATGTAACCCCAACCATGTGACCCCAGCCATATGACATCAGCCATGTGACCCCAACCATGTAACCCCAACCATGTGACCCCAGCTATGTGACCCCTGCCATGTGACCCCCAGCAATGTGACCCCAGCCATGTGACCCCAGCCATTTGACATCAGCCATGTAACCCCAACCATGTGACCCCAGCCATGTGCTCACCTAGTTGTACTCACCTAGTTGTGCTTGCGGGGGTTGAGCTCTGGCTCTTTGGTCCCGCCTCTCAACCGTCAATCAACAGGTGTACAGGTTCCTGAGCCTATTGGGCTCTATCATATCTACACTTGAAACTGTGTATGGAGTCAGCCTCCACCACATTGCTTCCTAATGCATTCCATTTGTCAACCACTCTGACACTAAAAAAGTTCTTTCTAATATCTCTGTGGCTCATTTGGGCACTCAGTTTCCACCTGTGTCCCCTAGTGCGTGTGCCCCTTGTGTTAAATAGCCTGTCTTTATCAACCCTGTCGATTCCCTTGAGAATCTTGAATGTGGTGATCATGTCCCCCCTAACTCTTCTGTCTTCCAACGAAGTGAGGTTCAATTCCGGTAGTCTCTCCTCGTAGCTCATACCTTTCAGCTCGGGTACTAGTCTGGTGGCAAACTTTTGAACCTTTTCCAGTTTAGTCTTATGCTTGACTAGATATGGACTCCATGCTGGAGCCGCATACTCCAGGATTGGTCTGACATATGTGGTATATAATGTTCTGAAAGATTCCTTACACAAATTTCTAAAGGCCGTTCTTATGTTAGCCAACCTGGCATATGCTGCTGATGTTTTCCTCTTGATATGAGCTTCAGGGGACAGGTCTGGCGTTACGTCAACCCCCAGGTCTTTCTCTCTGACTCTTGAAGTATTTCATCTCCCAAATGGTACCTTGTATCTGGTCTCCTGCTTCCTACCCCTATCTTCATTACATTACATTTGCTTGGGTTAAACTCTAACATCCATATGTTCGACCATTCCTGCAGCTTGTCCAGGTCTTCTTGAAGCCTTAAGCTGTCCTCCACTGTCTTAATCCTTCTCATAATTTTGGCGTCGTCAGCAAACATTGAGAGGAATGAGTCTATACCCTCTGGGAGATCATTTACGTATATCAGAAGCAGGATAGGTCCAAGCACAGAGCCCTGTGGGACTCCACTGGTGACTTCACGCCATTCTGAGGTCTCACCTCTCACTATAACTCTCTGCTTCCTATTGCTTAGGTACTCCCTTATCCACTGGAGCGCCCTACCAGTTACTCCTGCCTGTTTCTCCAGCTTATGCATCAACCTTTTATGGGGTACTGTGTCAAAGGCTTTCCGACAGTCCAAAAAAATGCAGTCCGCCCATCCTTCTCTTTCTTGCTTAATCTTTGTCACCTGATCGTAGAATTCTATCAATCCTGTAAGGCAAGATTTACCCTCCCTGAACCCATGTTGATGGGTTGTCACGAAGTCTCTTCTCTCCAGATGTGTTACTAGGTTTTTTCTCACAATCTTCTCCATCACTTTGCATGGTATACAAGTTAAGGACACTGGCCTGTAGTTCAGTGCCTCTTGTCTGTCACTCTTTTTAAATATTGGTACTACATTAGCAGTCTTCCATACTTCTGGTAGGTCTCCCGTTTCCAGTGGCCTATTATACACTATGGAGAGTGGCAAGCAAAGTGCTCCTGCACACTCTTTCAATACCCATGGTGAGATTCCATCCGGCCCAACAACTTTTCTCACATCCAGCTCCAATAGGTGCTTCTTGACCTCATCTCTTGTAATTTCGAACCTTTCCAAGGTCACCTGGTTTGCTACCACCTCTCCTAGTGCCGTGACTTCTCCCTGTTCTATTGTAAAGACCTCCTGGAACCTTTTGTTGAGTTCTTCACACACCTCTTTGTCATTCTCTGTGTACCTGTCCTCGCCCACCCTAAGTTTCATCACCTGTTCCTTCACTGTTGTCTTCCTCCTGATGTGACTGTGTAGTAGCTTTAGTTCGGTCTTGGCTTTATTAGCTATATCATTTTCATACCTTTTCTCAGCTGCTCTTCTCACACTAACATACTCGTTCCTGGTTCTCTGTTATCTCTCTCTACTTTCTGGTGTTCTGTTTTTACGGAAGTTCCTCCATGCCCTTTTGTTCAGCTCCTTTGCTTTCATACATTCCCTATTAAACCACGGATTCTTCCTTTGCTTCTCTGTTTTTTCCTGTTGGGCTGGGACAAACCTGCTTACAGCCTCCTGACATTTTTGGGTGACATAGTCCATCATGTCTTGTACGGACTTGATTCCGAGTTCTGTGTCCCAATGTATATCCCATAGGAATTTATTCATCTCCTCATAGTTTCCCTTTCGGTACGCCAGCCCTTTGTTTCCCAGTTCTTTTTTGGGGGTGATAATTCCTAGCTCAACCAGGTAATCAAAGCTCAATACACTATGATCACTCATTCCCAAGGGGGGCTTCCAACTTAACTTCCCTTATATCCGACTCATTTAGGGTAAATATCAGATCAAGCAAGGCTGGTTCATCCCCTCCTCTCGTTCTTGTCGGTCCCTTGACGTGTTGATTTAGAAAGTTTCTTGTTGCCACATCCAGCAGCTTAGCTCTCCATGTGTCTGGGCCTCCATGTGGGTCTCTGTTCCCCCAATCTATCTTTCCATGGTTGAAGTCTACCATAATTAGTAGCCTGGATCCGTTCCTGCTAGCCACAGAAGCTGCTCTCTCTATTATATTGATGGTGGCCAAGTTGTTTCTATCATATTCCTGTCTGGGTCTTCTGACATTCGGTGGGGGGTTATATATGACTACTACTATAATTTTCTGTCCTCCAGTTGCTATGGTGCCTGATATGTAGTCACTGAAACCTTCACAGTTCTGAATTATCATCTCTTCGAAACTCCAACCTTCTCTTAGTAGCAAAGCTACACCACCTCCTCCTCTCCCTTCTCTCTCTTTCCTCACTACATAGTAGCCCTGTGGAAACAGTGCATTTGTTATGGTGTTTGTTAGCTTTGTTTCTGTGAGTGCTATTATGTCTGGGTTTTCTTCTAGTGCCCATTCTCCGAGTTCACTTGTTTAATTTGTAATGTGACCTCAGCCATGTGACCCCAGCCATGTGACCCCAGCCATGTGACCCCAGCCATGTGACCCCAGCCATATGACATCAGCCATGTGACCCCAGTCATGTGACCCCAGCCAAGTGACCACAGCCATGTGACCCCACCCATGTGACCCCACTCATGTGACCCCAGCCATGTGACCCCAGCCATATGACCCCAGCCATTTGACATCAGCCATGTGACCCCAGCCATGTGACCCCAGCCATGTGACCCCAGCCATATGACATCAGCCATGTGACCCCAGCCATGTGACCCCCAGCCATATGATATCAGCCATGTGACCCCAGCCATGTGACCCCAGCCATATGACATCAGCCATGTGACCCCAGCCATGTGACCCCACTCATGTGACCCCAGCCATGTGACCCCAACCATGTGACCCCAGCCATGTGACCCCACTCATGTGACCCCAGCCATGTGACCTCAGCCATGTGACCCCAACCATGTGACCCCAGTAATGTGACCCCAGCCATGTGACCCCACTCATGTGACCCCAGCCATGTGACCCCAGCCATGTGACCCCACTCATGTGACCCCAGCCATGTGCCCCCAACCATGTGACCCAAGCCATGTGACCCCTGCCATGTGACCCAGCCATGTGATCCCAGCCATGTGACCTCACTCATGTGACCCCAGCCATGTGACCCCAGCCATGTGACACAGCCATGTGACCCCAGCCATGTGACCCCACTCATGTGACCCCAGCAATGTGACCCCACTCATGTGACCCCACTCATGTGACCCCAGACATGTGACCCCAGCCATGTGACCCCAGCCATGTGACCCAGCCATGTGACCCCAGCCATGTGACCCCACTCATGTGACCCCAGCCATGTGACCCCACTCATGTGACCCCAGACATGTGACCCCAGCCATGTGACCCCAGCCATGTGACCCAGCCATGTGACCCCAGCCATGTGACCCCACTCATGTGACCCCAGCCATGTGACCCCACTCATGTGACCCCAGCCATGTGACCCCAGCCATGTGACCCCACTCATGTGACCCCAGCCATGTGACCCCAGCCATGTGACCCCAGCCATGTGACCCCACTCATGTGACCCCAGCCATGTGACCCCACTCATGTGACCCCAGCCATGTGACCCCACTCATGTGACCCCAGCCATGTGACCCCAGCCATGTGACCCCATGGTCCAAGAGGGAACAGGTTGTCAAGGGCCGCCAGCAGCCTCAGGGCCTGACATCTGCCAGCCTCCTCCAGCGGGGCGTGACTTATCTCCCACCCCACCCTCGAGGTTTACCTCCACCAGGTCGAGGACCTCCTTCAGGTCGAGGACCACCACCAGGTCGAGGACCACCTTCAGGTCGAGAACCACCTTCAGGTAAAGGACCACCTTCAGGTCGAGGACCACCACCAGGTCGAGGACCACCTTCAGGTCGAGGACCACCTTCAGGTCGAGGACCACCTTCAGGTAGAGGACCACCTTTAGGTCGAGGACCACCACCAGGTAAAGGACCACCTTCAGGTCGAGGACCACCTTCAGGCCGAGGACCACCTTCAGGTCAAGGACCACCACCAGGTAAAGAACCCCCTTCAGGTCGAGGACCACCTTCAGGTAGAGAACCACCTTCAGGTAGAGGACCACCTTTAGGTCGAGGACCACCACCAGGTAAAGGACCACCTTTAGGTCGAGGACCACCTTCAGGCCGAGGACCACCTTCAGGTCAAGGACCACCACCAGGTAAAGGACCACCTTCAGGTCGAGGACCACCTTCAGGTCGAGGACCACCACCAGGTAAAGGACCACCTTCAGGTCGAGGACCACCTTCAGGTCGAGGACCACCACCAGGTAAAGGACCACCTTCAAGTCGAGGACCACCTTCAGGTCGAGGACCACCACCAGGTAAAGGACCACCTTCAGGTCAAGGACCACCACCAGGTAAAGGACCACCTTCAGGTCGAGGACCACCTTCAGGTCGAGGACCACCTTCAGGTCGAGTACCACCTTCAGGTCGAGGACCACCTTCAGGTCGAGGACCACCACCAGGTAAAGGACCACCTTCAGGTCGAGGACCACCTTCAGGTCGAGGACCACCACCAGGTAAAGGACCACCTTCAGGTCGAGGACCACCTTCAGGTCGAGGACCACCACCAGGTAAAGGACCACCTTCAGGTCGAGGACCACCACCAGGTAAAGGACCACCTTCAAGTCGAGGACCACCTTCAAGTCGAGGACCACCTTCAGGTCGAGGACCACCACCAGGTAAAGGACCACCTTCAGGTCGAGGACCACCACCAGGTAAAGGACCACCTTCAGGTCGAGGACCATCACCAGGTAAAGGACCACCTTCAGGTCGAGGACCACCTTCAGGTCGAGGACCACCACCAGGTAAAGGACCACCTTCAAGTCGAGGACCACCTTCAGGTCGAGGACCACCTTCAGGTCGAGGACCACCTTCAGATCGAGGACCACCTTCAGATCGAGGACCACCTTGAGGTCGAGGAACACCTTGAGGTCGAGGACCACCACCCGGTAAAGGACCACCTTCAGGTCGAGGACCACCACCAGGTAAAGGACCACCTTCAGGTAGAGGACCACCTTCAGATCGAGGACCACCTTCAGATCGAGGACCACCACCAGGTAAAGGAACACCTTCAGGTCGAGGACCACCTTCAGGTCGAGGACCACCTTCAGGTCGAGGACCACCACCAGGTAAAAGACCACCTTCAGGTCGAGGACCACCTTCAGGTCGAGGACCACCTTCAGGTCGAGGACCACCACCAGGTAAAGGACCACCTTCAGGTCGAGGACCACCTTCAGGTCGAGGACCACCACCAGATAAAGGACCACCTTCAAGTCGAGGACCACCTTCAGGTCGAGGACCACCACCAGGTAAAGGACCACCTTCAGGTCAAGGACCACCACCAGGTAAAGGACCACCTTCAGGTCGAGGACCACCTTCAGGTCGAGGACCACCTTCAGGTCGAGTACCACCTTCAGGTCGAGGACCACCTTCAGGTCGAAGACCACCACCAGGTAAAGGACCACCTTCAGGTCGAGGACCACCTTCAGATCGAGGACCACCTTGAGGTCGAGGAACACCTTGAGGTCGAGGACCACCACCAGGTAAAGGACCACCTTCAGGTCGAGGACCACCACCAGGTAAAGGACCACCTTCAGGTAGAGGACCACCTTCAGATCGAGGACCACCTTCAGATCGAGGACCACCACCAGGTAAAGGAACACCTTCAGGTCGAGGACCACCTTCAGATCGAGGACCACCTTGAGGTCGAGGAACACCTTGAGGTCGAGGACCACCTTGAGGTCGAGGAACACCTTGAGGTCGAGGACCACCTTCAGATCGAGGACCACCACCAGGTAAAGGAACACCTTCAGGTCGAGGACCACCTTCAGATCGAGGACCACCTTCAGATCGAGGACCACCTTCAGGTTGAGGACCACCTTCAGATCAAGGACCACCTTCAGGTAGAGGGCCACCTTCAGATCGAGGACCACCTTCAGGTAGAGGACCACCTTCAGATCAAGGACCACTTTCAGGTAGAGGACCACCTTCAGATCGAGGACCACCTTGAGGTCGAAGACCACCTTCAGATCGAGGACCACCTTCAGGTCGAGGACCACCTTGAGGTCGAGGACCACCTTCAGATCGAGGACCACCTTCAGGTTGAGGACCCCTTCAGATCGAGGACCACCTTCAGGTAGAGGACCACCTTCAGATCGAGGACCACCTTCAGATCGAGGACCCCCTTCAGATCGAGGACCACCTTCAGATCGAGGACCACCTTCAGGTCGAGGACCACCTTCAGGTTGAGGACCCCCTTCAGATCGAGGACCACCTTCAGATCGAGGACCACCTTCAGATCGAGGACCACCTTCAGATCGAGGACCACCTTCAGATCGAGGACCACCTTCAGGTTGAGGACCCCCTTCAGATCGAGGACCACCTTCAGATCGAGGACCACCTTCAGATCGAGGACCGAATGGAACGTTGTGTGAAAATATCAAAGCAATCGGTGAAGAACTTTCGGAGATTAGCGATTTTGAACAAACGAACATTTCCATTTATATTTATATAGATAGATACAAGTAATGAGGTAATCACATGAGTTAATAGAGGTAGGCATCAGATGCAGGTAAATGGTTCCTGATTGCAGGTTCACTGTGTCCATCGATGACATTCAAAAAAAACTAGTCTGAGTTTAAATCTTTCTCTAGAGAGAAGGAAGTTGAAAAATTAACTCTCCAAAGTTCATTTGTATAATTTTATTTGGCTTGACGCTAAGAGATGCGTTTTGTGACTGTGAAAGGCAGAGTTTGAGTGATTATAAAGGGATGATTGATATATGAAGATTAGGCCACTAAGATGTGATTCGGGCATGAATAGTCT
The DNA here is from genome assembly GCF_040958095.1 of Procambarus clarkii. Classification (NCBI taxonomy): domain Eukaryota; kingdom Metazoa; phylum Arthropoda; class Malacostraca; order Decapoda; family Cambaridae; genus Procambarus; species Procambarus clarkii. The sequence goes on from NC_091162.1 coordinate 27,976,679, forward strand.
GTAATTACAAAGATTGATTGTTGCATGATATACAGCCGAGGATGAGGTAAAGGTGGTGCACCACACGTATAGGTCGAGTGTAATGGTGTCACTCTGGTGTTGGCATGGTGGCTGGTGCAGTATGGTGAGTGTTCCGTCGTGTTCTGGACGTTATCAGAGTGTAGTGGTGATAGCTGGTTATTGATGCGTGGCTTGGTGTGCTTTATGTATAGCGCCTCGCCCATGTCCAGTCTGGTGTTGTCGCTGTATCTGTCCATTATTTTGGTGTTGTTGGTGAGTATATCTCTGGTGACGGTCTGGTCATGTATAGAGACTACATGTTCCTTAATAGGGCCTTGTTGCTTGTGTACTGTAAGGCGCCTTCAAAGTGAAGTTGTCGTCTTGCCTATATATTGAATTTGTTGGGGTTGACAGTCCCTAAGTGGGTATGTGACGCATAGACAACATTCGTATCTTTCAAGGAGTTTTACCTGAGTTTACCTGAGAGTCACTAACACTAGTGGCCTCGACAAGGACAGGAAGCCTGCAGCTTGTCGAAGGTCCCTCCACCCATTTGCCTTTATGATATTTTTCAGCTGTACTTTAAAAGTTTTGGCATTTACGGCTTCGGCGGGTAGGTGGTTCCATGGTTAATCTGTGGGTGAAAAAGGATCTCCTGTCCTCAGTCCAACATTGCTGCTTGCCGAGTGTGGAACAGTTCAACCCGTTCTCGCAAATTTAATAACTCAATATTGACTTATTAAATATGTGCATAGGTGACATACTTAACATAATAGTTTCCCTTGAAAAGCTTCATAGAAAACACCGACCTTACCTAACCTACATAGTATGTTAAGATAAGCATCTTATTGCTTCATAATTACAATTATTACCTAACCTATACCTATAATAGGTTAAGTAACAATTGTAATTACGAAGCTATAAGATGCTTATTTTAACATACTAAGTAGGTTAGGTAAGATCGGTGTTTTCTATGAAGCTTTTCAAGGGAAACTATTATGTTTAGTATGTCACCTATGCACGCAACTAATAAGTCAATATTGACTTATTAAATTTGCGAGAACGGGTTGAACAGTTTATATTTGGTGTCCGGGGAGTTGTTCAGGGGCAAGTTGGCAGTCTCCTTGCTCTTATAATATATTATTAACTCAATCTTGTGGAAGATGTCAGTAAGGGTCACATTTGTGTAAATAAAGTTTCTCAGAACTCTTTCTTCCATGTTGTGAGCCGCGGACAAGAAGTTCCTGTTGTCACGGGGGATGGGCTGGGGCTCTGCTAGCAAGGGGCTGCTAGGGACTCATGAGACAGTACTCAGTCTGTCCGATCACGTGACTCCCCAGAGTCACTTGGTCCGACAGAAGAGGACCAGTAATATCCACCACCGCAGGTCTTCGCTCCCACCACCGGGGGTGCCACTGATCACCCTGGGAGCCCTTCAGTCATCCACAGGGAAACTGCTATTAGCAATTCCGGCCTAGACCCGCGGAGGAGTGAAGGACCCCAGGCTTACCTTTAAACAATGACTTACCCTTAGTCTTGCCTGCCAGACAAAAAGTTGCTGGAATTCCTTTCCCACCTACCTTCTCTATCTTAATTTTAACAAGGTCGCCAGCTGGGTTGAGATCTCTGCACCCCAGCAGTGCAGTTCAGTGGGTGTACTCAATACTGCTTGTTGCCAAAGTGTTACTCCTCCTACAGATTTGACACTGGTCGGACAGCCCAAGGTACACTTTTATATAAGTCTGTGCTGCTTTACCACTCTCCAGCCACTAAGAACTTCTATAGAAAACGTAATGTTCATTAGTTGGGAGTATGATATCTCTCGTGTATGCTCATAGAGATCATTATGGAGGTGCACTTAAACACAATGATAATATATGTGATATTTACTAACACAAGCTACATGATCACATATACAAGTAATGATAGAAATGGACATAAAGCGTAAATAATCTAGAGATCGTTGGCAATTCTTCTCTCACGACCTCCTGTGACTCCGTCAGCTGGGCAGATGTAAAAGGGGGGTCTTACACCCTCTCACAAAGGGGGCCGCTTCGTCCACGTCGGCCTCCTCCTCTCCAACTGCCTCTACATCCACACACTCTGTCCTCTTCAACAGTCCTGGATGCAAGCTGCCTTACAGCCAATTTAACTACTAATGCATCATTGTTATACCGAAACATACATAGATAAATATTATGGCCTATCTAGCCTACTCAACAAAGGGGGTAAGGGGAGGGAAGTTGATCTACTTATACATTCCTGGCACACGACGCCTGTCCCTCGATGGTGTGAGGTCCCAACACTTCCTGAGTCGCTCCATCACGATCCAGGAACGTTCCACGTGTTCTGAGGTGTCGTGAAGCCTTCGCGTCGTCGCCGAACCACTCCCAGAGTTTCAGATATCCCAATCCTGGCTCATCCAGTGGGCGCTGAGCTAATCACTGTAAACACACACTCGTTCCTTCCACAAGGCGTTGCTCCTTGTCCTAGGAACGGTGTCGTCTCTCCAGCATCTTCAGTGAACGTGATCCAGTCACAGCCAGGCCTGCCTGCCACACCGTCCAGACCCCTCAAGCGTCGTCACCGACCAATTCCTCAAGTTTTGGCACTTCTCTGCCCAAAAACTTGGTTTCTTCTTGCTTCCCAGAAGCACAGGGTCCCCAGTAACAATGGTGGGCTGTGATGGCTAGGTATCATCCACTGAGAAAGACTTATAGAGCTTCAGATTCTCGAGAGCTGATCGAGGCACATCCTCCCACTTCCACAGTCAGTTCAACTCTATCGTAATCTCAGCCGGCGTCGCCAGGGGTACTCGGTGACGTCACGGTGGGCTCTGATTGGTCGCCCATTACCTAAGTCAGCCAATCCGTAGTCGGCTGGCGCCGCCTACAAAATGACGGATCTGCAGATAGGGGGTACCATTTTGTCTGTATCTACCTACAAACTCATATATGTAAATTTCTCCTTTATAAGGCGGGCAATCTGGTCGCCACATATATCAACAGACTCCCTGCATCTCAGAGAATCAGTAGGTCTAGTAGATATGACTGTTAATGATGGATCTAGGGAGAAATTGAGGGGGGCTTTGTACCACTGTACAATACTTTAACAGTAAGGACCGATGGTGGTCCTACTGTGGTGATGGTGGTCCTACTGTGGTGATGGTGGTGCTACTGTGGTGATGGTGGTCCTACTGTGGTGCTGGTGGTCCTACTGTGGTGATGGTGGTCCTACTGTGGTGATGGTGGTCCTACTGTGGTGATGGTGGTCCTACTGTGGTGATGGTGGTCCTACTGTGGTGATGGTGGTCCTACTGTGGTGATGGTGGTCCTACTGTGGTGATGGTGGTCCTACTGTGGTGATGGTGGTCCTACTGTGGTGATGGTGGTCCTACTGTGGTGATGGTGGTCCTACTGTGGTGATGGTGGTCCTACTGTGGTGATGGTGGTCCTACTGTGGTGATGGTGGTCCTACTGTGGTGATGGTGGTCCTACTGTGGTGATGGTGGTCCTACTGTGGTGATGGTGGTCCTACTGTGGTGATGGTGGTCCTACTGTGGTGATGGTGGTCCCACTGTGGTGATGGTGGTCCTACTGTGGTGATGGTGGTCAGGTCTGGTTCCTTCAGTTTGTGCTCGTAGCTCAGGACTAAGCCATATTGCATGTATTCCGACCTGTCCTAGTTCGGTCTTGGACTTTCCTGGTGAGGGTTCCATGTCGGGGCTGCACACTCACAGGTGAGTCGCACGTAGGTTGTATATAGAGCCTGGAAAGCACCTACGTCCTCTTTCTCAAGGCTAATATGGTGGTTATAGTTTGCTGTATACTACTGTAGTTATTCTACTAATGTGTGCTTCAGAGCAGTAAACTTGGGTTTACCAACAATGTACCACCCTAGCTGTTGCTTCTGGCATCTTGTACGAGCACCAAAACCCATCAGTTACTGACTGGCTCTGAAGGCGCCAGTCACACAGTCAGGCTAACGTGTGAGGAATGACTAACAGCCATTAAGAGAGCCCATTCAAAGATCCACTGACAGATAACCAATCACCAACGCGCTGACATTCCACCTCCCACCCATTAGACCAATCACCAGCGCGCTGACATTCCACCTCCCACCCATTAGACCAATCACAGCGCGCTGACATTCCACCTCCCACCCATTAGACCAATCACAGCGCGCTGACATTCCACCTCCCACCCATTAGACCAATCACAGCGCGCTGACATTATACCTCCCACCCATTCGACCAATCACAGCGCGCTGACATTCCACCTCCCACCCATTCGACCAATCACAGCGCGCTGACATTCCACCTCCCACCCATTAGACCAATCACAGCGCGCTGACATTCCACCTCCCACCCATTAGACCAATCACAGCGCGCTGACATTCCACCTCCCACCCATTAGACCAATCACAGCGCTTTTTGAGAATATCACAACCATGATAATAAAAACCACGCCAAGATAAAGTCTTCTGGTGTGCAGGAAATCAGCGCAGCTCTTAATGACCGACACGCGAGGGAACCCTAAATGTCCATGGTCCAGTACACTTGTTCATGGTCCAGTACACTTGTCCAGACAATGTCCATGGTCCAGTACACTTGTCCATGGTCCAGTACACTTGTCCAGACAATGACCATGGTCCAGTACACTTGTCCAGACAATGACCATGGTCCAGTACACTTGTTCATGGTCCAGTACACTTGTCCAGACAGTGACCATGGTCCAGTACACTTGTCCAGACAATGTCCATGGTCCAGTACACTTGTCCAGACAATGTCCATGGTCCAGTACACTTGTCCATGGTCCAGTACACTTGTCCAGACAATGACCATGGTCCAGTACACTTGTTCATGGTCCAGTACACTTGTCCAGACAATGACCATGGTCCAGTACACTTGTCCAGACAATGACCATGGTCCAGTACACTTGTCCAGACAATGACCATGGTCCAGTACACTTGTCCATGGTCCAGTACACTTGTCCAGACAATGTCCATGGTCCAGTACACTTGTCCAGACAATGTCCATGGTCCAGTACACTTGTCCATGGTCCAGTACACTTGTCCAGACAATGTCCATGGTCCAGTACACTTGTCCATGGTCCAGTACACTTGTCCAGACAATGTCCATGGTCCAGTACACTTGTCCAGACAATGTCCATGGTCCAGTACACTTGTCCAGACAATGTCCATGGTCCAGTACACTTGTCCAGACAATGTCCATGGTCCAGTACACTTGTCCAGACAATGTTCATGGTCCAGTACACTTGTCCAGACAATGTCCATGGTCCAGTACACTTGTCCAGACAATGTCCATGGTCCAGTACACTTGTTCATGGTCCAGTACACTTGTCCAGACAATGACCATGGTCCAGTACACTTGTTCATGGTCCAGTACACTTGTCCAGACAATGACCATGGTCCAGTACACTTGTTCATGGTCCAGTACACTTGTCCAGACAATGACCATGGTCCAGTACACTTGTTCATGGTCCAGTACACTTGTCCAGACAATGACCATGGTCCAGTACACTTGTCCAGACAATGACCATGGTCCAGTACACTTGTCCATGGTCCAGTACACTTGTCCATGGTCCAGTACACTTGTCCATGGTCCAGTACACTTGTCCAGACAATGACCATGGTCCAGTACACTTGTCCAGACAATGACCATGGTCCAGTACACATGTCCAGACAATGACCATGGTCCAGTACACTTGTCCATGGTCCAGTACACTTGTCCAGACAGTGACCATGGTCCAGTACACTTGTCCATGGTCCAGTACACTTGTCCAGACAATGACCATGGTCCAGTACACTTGTTCATGGTCCAGTACACTTGTCCAGACAATGACCATGGTCCAGTACACTTGTTCATGGTCCAGTACACTTGTCCAGACAATGACCATGGTCCAGTACACTTGTCCATGGTCCAGTACACTTGTCCAGACAATGACCATGGTCCAGTACACATGTCCAGACAATGACCATGGTCCAGTACACTTGTCCATGGTCCAGTACACTTGTCCAGACAATGACCATGGTCCAGTACACTTGTCCATGGTCCAGTACACTTGTCCAGACAATGACCATGGTCCAGTACACTTGTCCATGGTCCAGTACACTTGTCCAGACAATGTCCATGGTCCAGTACACTTGTCCATGGTCCAGTACACTTGTCCAGACAATGACCATGGTCCAGTACACTTGTCCAGACAATGACCATGGTCCAGTACACTTGTCCAGACAATGACCATGGTCCAGTACACTTGTCCATGGTCCAGTACACTTGTCCAGACAATGACCATGGTCCAGTACACTTGTCCAGACAATGACCATGGTCCAGTACACTTGTCCATGGTCCAGTACACTTGTCCAGACAATGACCATGGTCCAGTACACTTGTCCATGGTCCAGTACACTTGTCCAGACAATGACCATGGTCCAGTACACTTGTCCATGGTCCAGTACACTTGTCCAGACAATGACCATGGTCCAGTACACTTGTCCATGGTCCAGTACACTTGTCCAGACAATGTCCATGGTCCAGTACACTTGTCCATGGTCCAGTACACTTGTCCAGACAATGACCATGGTCCAGTACACTTGTCCCGACAATGACCATGGTCCAGTACACTTGTCCAGACAATGACCATGGTCCAGTACACTTGTCCATGGTCCAGTACACTTGTCCAGACAATGACCATGGTCCAGTACACTTGTCCAGACAATGACCATGGTCCAGTACACTTGTCCATGGTCCAGTACACTTGTCCAGACAATGACCATGGTCCAGTACACATGTCCAGACAATGACCATGGTCCAGTACACTTGTCCATGGTCCAGTACACTTGTCCAGACAGTGACCATGGTCCAGTACACATGTCCAGACAATGACCATGGTCCAGTACACTTGTCCATGGTCCAGTACACTTGTCCATGGTCCAGTACACTTGTCCATGGTCCAGTACACTTGTCCAGACAATGACCATGGTCCAGTACACTTGTCCAGACAGTGACCATGGTCCAGTACACTTGTCCATGGTCCAGTACACTTGTCCAGACAATGACCATGGTCCAGTACACTTGTCCATGGTCCAGTACACTTGTCCAGACAATGACCATGGTCCAGTACACTTGTCCAGACAATGACCATGGTCCAGTACACTTGTCCAGACAATGACCATGGTCCAGTACACTTGTCCATGGTCCAGTACACTTGTCCAGACAATGACCATGGTCCAGTACACATGTCCAGACAATGACCATGGTCCAGTACACTTGTCCATGGTCCAGTACACTTGTCCAGACAATGACCATGGTCCAGTACACTTGTCCATGGTCCAGTACACTTGTCCAGACAATGACCATGGTCCAGTACACTTGTCCAGACAATGACCATGGTCCAGTACACTTGTCCATGGTCCAGTACACTTGTCCAGACAGTGACCATGGTCCAGTACACATGTCCAGACAATGTCCATGGTCCAGTACACTTGTCCATGGTCCAGTACACTTGTCCAGACAATGACCATGGTCCAGTACACTTGTCCAGACAATGTCCATGGTCCAGTACACTTGTCCATGGTCCAGTACACTTGTCCATGGTCCAGTACACTTGTCCAGACAATGACCATGGTCCAGTACACTTGTCCAGACAATGACCATGGTCCAGTACACTTGTCCATGGTCCAGTACACTTGTCCAGACAATGTCCATGGTCCAGTACACTTGTCCAGACAATGACCATGGTCCAGTACACTTGTCCATGGTCCAGTACACTTGTCCAGACAGTGACCATGGTCCAGTACACTTGTCCAGACAATGACCATGGTCCAGTACACTTGTCCAGACAATGACCATGGTCCAGTACACTTGTCCATGGTCCAGTACACTTGTCCAGACAATGACCATGGTCCAGTACACTTGTCCAGACAATGTCCATGGTCCAGTACACTTGTCCATGGTCCAGTACACTTGTCCATGGTCCAGTACACTTGTCCATGGTCCAGTACACTTGTCCAGACAACGGCCTTTGTTCCATAAATCCGTTGTCCAGGTCAGCCCGAGCGGCTGACCTGCCGCTCGGGCTATTATCATACCAGGACGGTACCATTAAATTATCATACCAGGACGGTACCATTAAATTATCATACCAGGACGGTACCATTAAATTATCATACCAGGACGGTACCATTAAATTATCATACCAGGACGGTACCATTAAATTATCATACCAGGACGGTACCATTAAATTATCATACCAGGACGGTACCATTAAATTATCATACCAGGACGGTACCATTAAATTATCATACCAGGACGGTACCATTAAATTATCATACCAGGACGGTACCATTAAATTATCATACCAGGACGGTACCATTAAATTATCATACCAGGACGGTACCATTAAATTATCATACCAGGACGGTACCATTAAATTATCATACCAGGACGGTACCATTAAATTATCATACCAGGACGGTACCATTAAATTATCATACCAGGACGGTACATAAATTATCATACCAGGACGGTACCATTAAATTATCATACCAGGACGGTACATAAATTATCATACCAGGACGGTACCATTAAATTATCATACCAGGACGGTACCATTAAATTATCATACCAGGACGGTACCATTAAATTATCATACCAGGACGGTACATAAATTATCATACCAGGACGGTACCATTAAATTATCATACCAGGACGGTACCATTAAATTATCATACCAGGACGGTACCATTAAATTATCATACCAGGACGGTACCATAAATTATCATACCAGGACGGTACCATTAAATTATCATACCAGGACGGTACCATTAAATTATCATACCAGGACGGTACCATTAAATTATCATACCAGGACGGTACCATTAAATTATCATACCAGGACGGTACATAAATTATCATACCAGGACGGTACCATTAAATTATCATACCAGGACGGTACAAAATTATCATACCAGGACGGTACCATTAAATTATCATACCAGGACGGTACAAAATTATCATACCAGGACGGTACCATTAAATTATCATACCAGGACGGTACAAAATTATCATACCAGGACGGTACCATTAAATTATCATACCAGGACGGTACCATTAAATTATCATACCAGGACGGTACCATTAAATTATCATACCAGGACGGTACAAAATTATCATACCAGGACGGTACCATTAAATTATCATACCAGGACGGTACAAAATTATCATACCAGGACGGTACCATTAAATTATCATACCAGGACGGTACCATTAAATTATCATACCAGGACGGTACCATTAAATTATCATACCAGGACGGTACCATTAAATTATCATACCAGGACGGTACCATTAAATTATCATACCAGGACGGTACCATTAAATTATCATACCAGGACGGTACCATTAAATTATCATACCAGGACGGTACCATTAAATTATCATACCAGGACGGTACCATTAAATTATCATACCAGGACGGTACCATTAAATTATCATACCAGGACGGTACCATTAAATTATCATACCAGGACGGTACCATTAAATTATCATACCAGGACGGTACATAAATTATCATACCAGGACGGTACCATTAAATTATCATACCAGGACGGTACATAAATTATCATACCAGGACGGTACCATTAAATTATCATACCAGGACGGTACCATTAAATTATCATACCAGGACGGTACCATTAAATTATCATACCAGGACGGTACAAAATTATCATACCAGGACGGTACCATTAAATTATCATACCAGGACGGTACCATTAAATTATCATACCCGGACGGTACCATTAAATTATCATACCAGGACGGTACAAAATTATCATACCAGGACGGTACCATTAAATTATCATACCAGGACGGTACCATTAAATTATCATACCAGGACGGTACCATTAATTATCATACAGGACGGTACCATTAAATTATCATACCAGGACGGTACCATTAAATTATCATACCAGGACGGTACATTAAATTATCATACCAGGACGGTACCATTAATTATCATACCAGGACGGTACCATAAATTATCATACCAGACGGTACCATTAAATTATCATACCAGGACGGTACCATTAAATTATCATACCAGGACGGTACCATTAAATTATCATACCAGGACGGTACCATTAAATTATCATACCAGGACGGTACCATTAAATTATCATACCAGGACGGTACCATTAAATTATCATACCAGGACGGTACCATTAAATTATCATACCAGGACGGTACCATTAAATTATCATAACCAGGACGGTACAAAATTATCATACCAGGACGGTACCATTAAATTATCATACCAGGACGGTACAAATTATCATACCAGGACGGTACCATTAAATTATCATACCAGGACGGTACCATTAAATTATCATACCAGGACGGTACCATTAAATTATCATACCAGGACGGTACCATTAAATTATCATACCAGGACGGTACCATTAAATTATCATACCAGGACGGTACATAAATTATCATACCAGGACGGTACCATTAAATTATCATACCAGGACGGTACATAAATTATCATACCAGGACGGTACCATTAAATTATCATACCAGGACGGTACCATTAAATTATCATACCAGGACGGTACCATTAAATTATCATACCAGGACGGTACCATTAAATTATCATACCAGGACGGTACCATTAAATTATCATACCAGGGACGGTACCATTAAATTATCATACCAGGACGGTACCATTAAATTATCATACCAGGACGGTACCATTAAATTATCATACCAGGACGGTACCATAAATTATCATACCAGGACGGTACCATTAAATTATCATACCAGGACGGTACAAAATTATCATACCAGGACGGTACCATTAAATTATCATACCAGGACGGTACCATTAAATTATCATACCAGGACGGTACCATTAAATTATCATACCAGGACGGTACCATTAAATTATCATACCAGGACGGTACCATTAAATTATCATACCAGGACGGTACAAAATTATCATACCAGGACGGTACCATTAAATTATCATACCAGGACGGTACAAAATTATCATACCAGGACGGTACCATTAAATTATCATACCAGGACGGTACCATTAAATTATCATACCCGGACGGTACCATTAAATTATCATACCAGGACGGTACAAAATTATCATACCAGGACGGTACCATTAAATTATCATACCAGGACGGTACCATTAAATTATCATACCAGGACGGTACCATTAAATTATCATACCAGGACGGTACCATTAAATTATCATACCAGGACGGTACCATTAAATTATCATACCAGGACGGTACCATTAAATTATCATACCAGGACGGTACCATTAAATTATCATACCAGGACGGTACCATTAAATTATCATACCAGGACGGTACCATTAAATTATCATACCAGGACGGTACCATTAAATTATCATACCAGGACGGTACCATTAAATTATCATACCAGGACGGTACCATTAAATTATCATACCAGGACGGTACCATTAAATTATCATACCAGGACGGTACCATTAAATTATCATACCAGGACGGTACCATTAAATTATCATACCAGGACGGTACATAAATTATCATACCAGGACGGTACCATTAAATTATCATACCAGGACGGTACCATAAATTATCATACCAGGACGGTACCATTAAATTATCATACCAGGACGGTACCATTAAATTATCATACCAGGACGGTACCATTAAATTATCATACCAGGACGGTACCATAAATATCATACCAGGACGGTACCATTAAATTATCATACAAGGACCGGTACCATTAAATTATCATACCAGGACGGTACCATTAAATTATCATACCAGGACGGTACCAATTAAATTATCTATACCAGGACGGTACCATTAAAATTATCATACCAGGACGGGTACCATTAAATTATCATACCAGGACGGTACCATTAAATTATCATACCAGGACGGTACCATTAAATTATCATACCAGGACGGTACCATTAAATTATCATACCAGGACGGTACCATTAAATTATCATACCAGACGGTACATAACTTATCATACCAGGACGGTACCATTAAATTATCATACCAGGACGGTACCATTAAATTATCATACCAGGACGGTACCATTAAATTATCATACCAGGACGGTACCATTAAATTATCATACCAGGACGGTACCATTAAATTATCATACCAGGACGGTACCATTAAATTATCATACCAGGACGGTACCATTAAATTACTATACCAGTACGGTACCATTAAATTATCATACCAGGACGGTACCATTAAATTATCATACCAGGACGGTACATAAATTATCATACAGGACGGTACCATTAAATTATCATACCAGGACGGTACCATAAATATCATACCAGGACGGTACCATTAAATTATCATACCAGGACGCGTACCATTAAATTATCATACCAGGACGGTACCATTAAATTATCATACCAGGACGGTACCATTAAATTATCATACCAGGACGGTACCATTAAATTATCATACCAGGACGGTACCATTAAATTATCATACCAGGACGGTACCATTAAATTATCATACCAGGACGGTACCATTAAATTATCATACCAGGACGGTACCATTAAATTATCATACCAGGACGGTACCATTAAATTATCATACCAGGACGGTACAAAATTATCATACCAGGACGGTACCATTAAATTATCATACCAGGACGGTACAAAATTATCATACCAGGACGGTACCATTAAATTATCATACCAGGACGGTACCATTAAATTATCATACCAGGACGGTACCATTAAATTATCATACCAGGACGGTACAAAATTATCATACCAGGACGGTACCATTAAATTATCATACCAGGACGGTACCATTAAATTATCATACCCGGACGGTACCATTAAATTATCATACCAGGACGGTACAAAATTATCATACCAGGACGGTACCATTAAATTATCATACCAGGACGGTACCATTAAATTATCATACCAGGACGGTACATTAAATTATCATACCAGGACGGTACCATTAAATTATCATACCAGGACGGTACAAAATTATCATACCAGGACGGTACCATTAAATTATCATACCAGGACGGTACAAAATTATCATACCAGGACGGTACCATTAAATTATCATACCAGGACGGTACCATTAAATTATCATACCAGGACGGTACCATTAAATTATCATACCAGGACGGTACCATTAAATTATCATACCAGGACGGTACCATTAAATTATCATACCAGGACGGTACAAAATTATCATACCAGGACGGTACCATTAAATTATCATACCAGGACGGTACAAAATTATCATACCAGGACGGTACCATTAAATTATCATACCAGGACGGTACCATTAAATTATCATACCAGGACGGTACCATTAAATTATCATACCAGGACGGTACCATTAAATTATCATACCAGGACGGTACCATTAAATTATCATACCAGGACGGTACCATTAAATTATCATACCAGGACGGTACCATTAAATTATCATACCAGGACGGTACAAAATTATCATACCAGGACGGTACCATTAAATTATCATACCAGGACGGTACCATTAAATTATCATACCAGGACGGTACCATTAAATTATCATACCAGGACGGTACCATAAATTATCATACCAGGACGGTACCATTAAATTATCATACCAGGTACGGTACAAAATTATCATACCAGGGAACGGTTACCATTAAATATCTATCCCAGGACGGTGGTACCATTAAATATCATACAGGACGGTACCATTAAATTAATCATACCAGGACGGTAACAAAATTATCATACCAGGACGGTACCATTAAAATTATCATACCAGGACTGCGTACCATAAATTATCATACCCGACGGTACCATTAAATTATCATACCAGGACGGTACAAAATTATCATACCAGGACCGGTAACATTAAATTATAATACCGGACGGTACCCATTAAATATCATACCAGGACGGTACAAAATTATCATACCAGGACGGTACCATTAAATTATCATACCAGGACGGTACCAAAATTATCATACCAGGACGGTACCATTAAATTATCATACCAGGACGGTACCATTAAATTATCATACCAGGACGGTACCATTAAATTATCATACCAGGACGGTACAAAATTATCATACCAGGACGGTACCATTAAATTATCATACCAGGACGGTACCATTAAATTATCATACCAGGACGGTACCATTAAATTATCATACCAGGACGGTACCATTAAATTATCATACCAGGACGGTACCATTAAATTATCATACCAGGACGGTACCATTAAATTATCATACCAGGACGGTACCATTAAATTATCATACCAGGACGGTACCATTAAATTATCATACCAGGACGGTACAAAATTATCATACCAGGACGGTACCATTAAATTATCATACCAGGACGGTACCATTAAATTATCATACCAGGACGGTACAAAATTATCATACCAGGACGGTACCATTAAATTATCATACCAGGACGGTACCATTAAATTATCATACCAGGACGGTACCATTAAATTATCATACCAGGACGGTACAAAATTATCATACCAGGACGGTACCATTAAATTATCATACCAGGACGGTACCATTAAATTATCATACCAGGACGGTACCATTAAATTATCATACCAGGACGGTACCATTAAATTATCATACCAGGACGGTACCATTAAATTATCATACCAGGACGGTACCATTAAATTATCATACCAGGACGGTACCATTAAATTATCATACCAGGACGGTACAAAATTATCATACCAGGACGGTACCATTAAATTATCATACCAGGACGGTACCATTAAATTATCATACCAGGACGGTACCAAAATTATCATACCAGGACGGTACCATTAAATTATCATACCAGGACGGTACCATTAAATTATCATACCAGGACGGTACCATTAAATTATCATACCAGGACGGTACAAAATTATCATACCAGGACGGTACCATTAAATTATCATACCAGGACGGTACCATTAAATTATCATACCAGGACGGTACCATTAAATTATCATACCAGGACGGTACCATTAAATTATCATACCAGGACGGTACCATTAAATTATCATACCAGGACGGTACCATTAAATTATCATACCAGGACGGTACCATTAAATTATCATACCAGGACGGTACAAAATTATCATACCAGGACGGTACCATTAAATTATCATACCAGGACGGTACCATTAAATTATCATACCAGGACGGTACAAAATTATCATACCAGGACGGTACCATTAAATTATCATACCAGGACGGTACCATTAAATTATCATACCAGGACGGTACCATTAAATTATCATACCAGGACGGTACCATTAAATTATCATACCAGGACGGTACCATTAAATTATCATACCAGGACGGTACCATTAAATTATCATACCAGGACGGTACCATTAAATTATCATACCAGGACGGTACCATTAAATTATCATACCAGGACGGTACCATTAAATTATCATACCAGGACGGTACCATTAAATTATCATACCAGGACGGTACCATTAAATTATCATACCAGGACGGTACCATTAAATTATCATACCAGGACGGTACCATTAAATTATCATACCAGGACGGTACCATTAAATTATCATACCAGGACGGTACCATTAAATTATCATACCAGGACGGTACCATTAAATTATCATACCAGGACGGTACCATTAAATTATCATACCAGGACGGTACCATTAAATTATCATACCAGGACGGTACCATTAAATTATCATACCAGGACGGTACCATTAAATTATCATACCAGGACGGTACCATTAAATTATCATACCAGGACGGTACCATTAAATTATCATACCAGGACGGTACCATTAAATTATCATACCAGGACGGTACAAAATTATCATACCAGGACGGTACCATTAAATTATCATACCAGGACGGTACAAAATTATCATACCAGGACGGTACCATTAAATTATCATACCAGGACGGTACAGAATTATCATACCAGGACGGTACCATTAAATTATCATACCAGGACGGTACAATAATTATCATACCAGGACGGTACATTAAATTATCATACCAGGACGGTACCATTAAATTATCATACCAGGACGGTACCATTAAATTATCATACCAGGACGGTACAAATTATGCAGATCAGGATGGTATCATAAATTATCATACCAGGACGGTACAAAAATTATCATACCAGGACGGTACCATTAAATTATCATACCAGGACGGTACCATTAAATTATCATACCAGGACGGTACCATTAAATTATCATACCAGGACGGGTACCATTAAATTATCATACCAGGACGGTACCATTAAATTATCATACCAGGACGGTACCATTAAATTATCATACCAGGACGGTACCATTAAATTATCATACCAGGACGGTACCATTAAATTATCATACCAGGACGGTACCATTAAATTATCATACCAGGACGGTACCATTAAATTATCATACCAGGACGGTACCATTAAATTATCATACCAGGACGGTACCATTAAATTATCATACCAGGACGGTACATTAAATTATCATACCAGGACGGTACCATTAAATTATCCTACCAGGACGGTACAAATATCATCCAGGACGGTACCATTAAATTATCATACCAGGACGGTACCATTAAATTATCATCCAGGACGGTACACATTAATTATCATACCAGGACGGTACCATTAAATTATCATACCAGGACGGTACCATTAAATTATCATACCAGGACGGTACCATTAAATTATCATACCTAGGACGGTACCATTAAATTATCATACCAGGACGGTACAAAATTATCATACCAGGACGGTACCATTAAATTATCATACCAGGACGGTACCATTAAATTATCATACCAGGACGGTACCATTAAATTATCATACCAGGACGGTACCATTAAATTATCATACCAGGACGGTACCATTAAATTATCATACCAGGACGGTACCATTAAATTATCATACCAGGACGGTACCATTAAATTATCATACCAGGACGGTACATTAAATTATCATACCAGGACGGTACCATTAAATTATCATACCAGGACGGTACCATAAATTATCATACCAGGACGGTACCATTAAATTATCATACCAGGACGGTACCATTAAATTATCATACCAGGACGGTACCATTAAATTATCATACCAGGACGGTACCATTAAATTATCATACCAGGACGGTACCATTAAATTATCATACCAGGACGGTACATAAATTATCATACCAGGACGGTACCATTAAATTATCATACCAGGACGGTACCATTAAGATTATCATACCAGGACGGTACCATTAAATTATCATACCAGGACGGTACCATTAAATTATCATACCAGGACGGTACCATTAAATTATCATACCAGGACGGTACCATTAAATTATCATACCAGGACGGTACCATTAAATTATCATACCAGGACGGTACCATTAAATTATCATACCAGGACGGTACCATTAAATTATCATACCAGGACGGTACCATTAAATTATCATACCAGGACGGTACAAAATTATCATACCAGGACGGTACCATTAAATTATCATACCAGGACGGTACCATAAAATTATCATACCAGGACGGTACCATTAAATTATCATACCAGGACGGTACAAAATTATCATACCAGGACGGTACCATTAAATTATCATACCAGGACGGTACCATTAAATTATCATACCAGGACGGTACCATTAAATTATCATACCAGGACGGTACCATTAAATTATCATACCAGGACGGTACCATTAAATTATCATACCAGGACGGTACATTAAATTATCATACCAGGACGGTACCATAAATTATCATACCAGGACGGTACCATTAAATTATCATACCAGGACGGTACCATTAAATTATCATACCAGGACGGTACCATTAAATTATCATACCAGGACGGTACCATTAAATTATCATACCAGGACGGTACCATTAAATTATCATACCAGGACGGTACCATTAAATTATCATACCAGGACGGTACCATTAAATTATCATACCAGGACGGTACCATAAATTATCATACCAGGACGGTACCATTAAATTATCATACCAGGACGGTACCATTAATTATCATACCAGGACGGTACCATTAAATTATCATACCAGGACGGTACATAAATTATCATACCAGGACGGTACCATTAAATTATCATACCAGGACGGTACCATTAAATTATCATACCAGGACGGTACCATTAAATTATCATACCAGGACGGTACCATTAAATTATCATACCAGGACGTACAATAAATTATCATACCAGGACGGTACCATTAAATTATCATACCAGGACGGTACCATTAAATTATCATACCAGGACGGTACCATTAAATTATCATACCAGGACGGTACCATTAAATTATCATACCAGGACGGTACCATTAAATTATCATACCAGGACGGTACCATTAAATTATCATACCAGGACGGTACCATTAAATTATCATACCAGGACGGTACAATAAATTATCATACCAGGACGGTACCATTAAATTATCATACCAGGACGGTACCATTAAATTATCATACCAGGACGGTACCATTAAATTATCATACCAGGACGGTACCAATTAAATTATCATACCAGGACGGTACCATTAAATTATCATACCAGGACGGTACAAAATTATCATACCAGGACGGTACCATTAAATTATCATACCAGGACGGTACCATTAAATTATCATACCAGGACGGTACCATTAAATTATCATACCAGGACGGTACCATTAAATTATCATACCAGGACGGTACCATTAAATTATCATACCAGGACGGTACCATTAAATTATCATACCAGGACGGTACCATTAAATTATCATACCAGGACGGTACAAAATTATCATACCAGGACGGTACCATTAAATTATCATACCAGGACGGTACCATTAAATTATCATACCAGGACGGTACAAAATTATCATACCAGGACGGTACCATTAAATTATCATACCAGGACGGTACCATTAAATTATCATACCCGGACGGTACCATTAAATTATCATACCAGGACGGTACAAAATTATCATACCAGGACGGTACCATTAAATTATCATACCAGGACGGTACCATTAAATTATCATACCAGGACGGTACCATTAAATTATCATACCAGGACGGTACCATTAAATTATCATACCAGGACGGTACCATTAAATTATCATACCAGGACGGTACCATTAAATTATCATACCAGGACGGTACCATTAAATTATCATACCAGGACGGTACAAAATTATCATACCAGGACGGTACCATTAAATTATCATACCAGGACGGTACCATTAAATTATCATACCAGGACGGTACAAATTATCATACCAGGACGGTACCATTAAATTATCATACCAGGACGGTACCATTAAATTATCATACCAGGACGGTACAAAATTATCATACCAGGACGGTACCATTAAATTATCATACCAGGACGGTACCATTAAATTATCATACCAGGACGGTACATAACTTATCATACCAGGACGGTACCATTAAATTATCATACCAGGACGGTACCATTAAATTATCATACCAGGACGGTACCATTAAATTATCATACCAGGACGGTACCATTAAATTATCATACCAGGACGGTACCATTAAATTATCATACCAGGACGGTACCATTAAATTATCATACCAGGACGGTACCATTAAATTATCATACCAGGACGGTACAAAATTATCATACCAGGACGG
The DNA here is from genome assembly GCF_040958095.1 of Procambarus clarkii. Taxonomy (NCBI): domain Eukaryota; kingdom Metazoa; phylum Arthropoda; class Malacostraca; order Decapoda; family Cambaridae; genus Procambarus; species Procambarus clarkii. The sequence goes on from NC_091162.1 coordinate 27,996,424, forward strand.
TACAAAATTATCATACCAGGACGGTACCATTAAATTATCATACCAGGACGGTACCATTAAATTATCATACCAGGACGGTACAAAATTATCATACCAGGACGGTACAAAATTATCATACCAGGACGGTACCATTAAATTATCATACCAGGACGGTACAATTAAATTATCATACCAGGACGGTACCAATTATCATACCAGGACGGTACCATTATCATACCAGGACGGTACCATTATCATACCAGGACGGTACCATTATCATACCAGGACGGTACCATTATCATACCAGGACGGTACCATTATCATACCAGGACGGTACCATTATCATACCAGGACGGTACCATTATCATACCAGGACGGTACCATTATCATACCAGGACGGTACCATTATCATACCAGGACGGTACCATTATCATACCAGGACGGTACCATTATCATACCAGGACGGTACCATTATCATACCAGGACGGTACCATTATCATACCAGGACGGTACCATTATCATACCAGGACGGTACCATTAAATTATCATACCAGGACGGTACCATTATCATACCAGGACGGTACCATTATCATACCAGGACGGTACCATTATCATACCAGGACGGTACCATTATCATACCAGGACGGTACCATTATCATACCAGGAACAGGTACCATTATCATACCAGGACGGTACCATTATCATACCAGGACGGTACCATTATCATACCAGGACGGTACCATTATCATACCAGGACGGTACCATTATCATACCAGGACGGTACCATTATCATACCAGGACGGTACCATTATCATACCAGGACGGTACCATTATCATACCAGGACGGTACCATTATCATACCAGGACGGTACCATTATCATACCAGGACGGTACCATTATCATACCAGGACGGTACCATTATCATACCAGGACGGTACCATTATCATACCAGGACGGTACCATTATCATACCAGGACGGTACCATTATCATACCAGGACGGTACCATTATCATACCAGGACGGTACCATTATCATACCAGGACGGTACCATTATCATACCAGGACGGTACCATTATCATACCAGGACGGTACCATTATCATACCAGGACGGTACCATTATCATACCAGGACGGTACCATTATCATACCAGGACGGTACCATTATCATACCAGGACGGTACCATTATCATACCAGGACGGTACCATTATCATACCAGGACGGTACCATTATCATACCAGGACGGTACCATTATCATACCAGGACGGTACCATTATCATACCAGGACGGTACCATTATCATACCAGGACGGTACCATTATCATACCAGGACGGTACCATTATCATACCAGGACGGTACCATTATCATACCAGGACGGTACCATTATCATACCAGGACGGTACCATTATCATACCAGGACGGTACCATTATCATACCAGGACGGTACCATTATCATACCAGGACGGTACCATTATCATACCAGGACGGTACCATTATCATACCAGGACGGTACCATTATCATACCAGGACGGTACCATTATCATACCAGGACGGTACCATTATCATACCAGGACGGTACCATTATCATACCAGGACGGTACCATTATCATACCAGGACGGTACCATTAAATTCGCGGCGGAAATAATATTTCCTGATAAAATATGAAGTCGAGAAAAAATATTTCCAATTTAATATTTTGAATATAAAATTCCCAGTTATAATGTTTCCCCTAGTGAATGTTTCCCCTAGTGAATGTTTCCCCTAGTGAATGTTTCCCCTAGTGAGTGTTTCCCCTAGTGAGTGTTTCCCCTAGTGAATGTTTCCCCTAGTGAATGTTTCCCCTAGTGAATGTTTCCCCTAGTGAATGTTTCCCCTAGTGAATGTTTCCCCTAGTGAATGTTTCCCCTAGTGAGTGTTTCCCCTAGTGAGTGTTTCCCCTAGTGAGTGTTTCCCCTAGTGAATGTTTCCCCTAGTGAGTGTTTCCCCTAGTGAATGTTTCCCCTAGTGAGTGTTTCCCCTAGTGAATGTTTCCCCTAGTGAATGTTTCCCCTAGTGAATGTTTCCCCTAGTGAATGTTTCCCCTAGTGAATGTTTCCCCTAGTGAATGTTTCCCCTAGTGAATGTTTCCCCTAGTGAATGTTTCCCCTAGTGAATGTTTCCCCTAGTGAATGTTTCCCCTAGTGAATGTTTCCCCTAGTGAATGTTTCCCCTAGTGAATGTTTCCCCTAGTGAATGTTTCCCCTAGTGAGTGTTTCCCCTAGTGAATGTTTCCCCTAGTGAATGTTTCCCCTAGTGAATGTTTCCCCTAGTGAGTGTTTCCCCTTGTGAGTGTTTCCCCTAGTGAATGTTTCCCCTAGTGAATGTTTCCCCTAGTGAGTGTTTCCCCTAGTGAATGTTTCCCCTAGTGAGTGTTTCCCCTAGTGAATGTTTCCCCTAGTGAATGTTTCCCCTAGTGAATGTTTCCCCTAGTGAATGTTTCCCCTAGTGAGTGTTTCCCCTAGTGAATGTTTCCCCTAGTGAATGTTTCCCCTAGTGAATGTTTCCCCTAGTGAGTGTTTCCCCTTGTGAGTGTTTCCCCTAGTGAGTGTTTCCCCTTGTGAGTGTTTCCCCTAGTGAGTGTTTCCCCTAGTGAATGTTTCCCCTAGTGAGTGTTTCCCCTAGTGAATGTTTCCCCTAGTGAATGTTTCCCCTAGTGAATGTTTCCCCTTGTGAATGTTTCCCCTAGTGAGTGTTTCCCCTAGTGAATGTTTCCCCTAGTGAATGTTTCCCCTAGTGAATGTTTCCCCTTGTGAATGTTTCCCCTAGTGAATGTTTCCCCTAGTGAATGTTTCCCCTAGTGAATGTTTCCCCTAGTGAATGTTTCCCCTAGTGAGTGTTTCCCCTAGTGAGTGTTTCCCCTAGTGAATGTTTCCCCTAGTGAGTGTTTCCCCTAGTGAATGTTTCCCCTAGTGAATGTTTCCCCTAGTGAATGTTTCCCCTTGTGAATGTTTCCCCTAGTGAATGTTTCCCCTAGTGAATGTTTCCCCTAGTGAATGTTTCCCCTAGTGAATGTTTCCCCTAGTGAATGTTTCCCCTAGTGAATGTTTCCCCTAGTGAATGTTTCCCCTAGTGAATGTTTCCCCTTGTGAATGTTTCCCCTAGTGAATGTTTCCCCTAGTGAATGTTTCCCCTAGTGAGTGTTTCCCCTTGTGAATGTTTCCCCTAGTGAATGTTTCCCCTAGTGAATGTTTCCCCTAGTGAATGTTTCCCCTAGTGAATGTTTCCCCTAGTGAATGTTTCCCCTAGTGAGTGTTTCCCCTAGTGAATGTTTCCCCTTGTGAATGTTTCCCCTAGTGAATGTTTCCCCTAGTGAATGTTTCCCCTAGTGAATGTTTCCCCTTGTGAATGTTTCCCCTAGTGAATGTTTCCCCTAGTGAATGTTTCCCCTAGTGAATGTTTCCCCTAGTGAATGTTTCCCCTAGTGAATGTTTCCCCTAGTGAATGTTTCCCCTAGTGAATGTTTCCCCTAGTGAATGTTTCCCCTAGTGAATGTTTCCCCTAGTGAATGTTTCCCCTAGTGAATGTTTCCCCTTGTGAATGTTTCCCCTAGTGAATGTTTCCCCTAGTGAATGTTTCCCCTAGTGAGTGTTTCCCCTTGTGAATGTTTCCCCTTGTGAATGTTTCCCCTAGTGAGTGTTTCCCCTAGTGAATGTTTCCCCTAGTGAGTGTTTCCCCTAGTGAATGTTTCCCCTTGTGAATGTTTCCCCTAGTGAGTGTTTCCCCTAGTGAATGTTTCCCCTAGTGAGTGTTTCCCCTAGTGAATGTTTCCCCTAGTGAATGTTTCCCCTAGTGAATGTTTCCCCTAGTGAGTGTTTCCCCTAGTGAATGTTTCCCCTAGTGAATGTTTCCCCTAGTGCTTGTTTCCCCTAGTGAATGTTTCCCCTAGTGAATGTTTCCCCTAGTGCTTGTTTCCCCTAGTGAATGTTTCCCCTAGTGAGTGTTTCGCCTAGTGAATGTTTCCCCTAGTGAATGTTTCCCCTTGTGAATGTTTCCCCTAGTGAATGTTTCCCCTAGTGAATGTTTCCCCTAGTGAGTGTTTCCCCTTGTGAATGTTTCCCCTTGTGAATGTTTCCCCTAGTGAGTGTTTCCCCTAGTGAATGTTTCCCCTAGTGAATGTTTCCCCTAGTGAATGTTTCCCCTAGTGAATGTTTCCCCTAGTGAATGTTTCCCCTTGTGAATGTTTCCCCTTGTGAATGTTTCCCCTAGTGAATGTTTCCCCTTGTGAATGTTTCCCCTAGTGAATGTTTCCCCTTGTGAATGTTTCCCCTAGTGAATGCTTCCCCTAGTGAATGTTTCCCCTTGTGAATGTTTCCCCTAGTGAATGTTTCCCCTAGTGAATGTTTCCCCTAGTGAGTGTTTCCCCTAGTGAATGTTTCCCCTTGTGAATGTTTCCCCTAGTGAATGTTTCCCCTAGTGAATGTTTCCCCTTGTGAATGTTTCCCCTAGTGAATGTTTCCCCTAGTGAATGTTTCCCCTTGTGAATGTTTCCCCTAGTGAATGTTTCCCCTAGTGAATGTTTCCCCTAGTGAATGTTTCCCCTAGTGCTTGTTTCCCCTAGTGAATGTTTCCCCTAGTGAGTGTTTCCCCTAGTGAATGTTTCCCCTAGTGAATGTTCCCCTAGTGAATGTTTCCCCTAGTGAATGTTTCCCCTAGTGAATGTTTCCCCTAGTGAATGTTTCCCCCAGTGAATGTTTCCCCTAGTGAATGCTTCCCCTGGTGAGTGTTTCCCCCAGTGAATGTTTCCCCTAGTGAATGTTTCCCCTAGTGAATGTTTCCCCTAGTGAATGTTTCCCCTTGTGAATGTTTCCCCTAGTGAATGTTTCCCCTAGTGAATGTTTCCCCTAGTGAATGTTTCCCCTAGTGAATGTTTCCCCTTGTGAATGTTTCCCCTAGTGAATGTTTCCCCTAGTGAATGTTTCCCCTAGTGAATGTTTCCCCTAGTGAATGTTTCCCCTAGTGAATGTTTCCCCTAGTGAATGTTTCCCCTAGTGAATGTTTCCCCTAGTGAATGTTTCCCCTAGTGAGTGTTTCCCCTAGTGAATGTTTCCCCTAGTGAATGTTTCCCCTAGTGAATGTTTCCCCTAGTGAATGTTTCCCCTAGTGAATGTTTCCCCTAGTGAATGCTTCCCCTGGTGAGTGTTTCCCCTAGTGAATGTTTCCCCTAGTGAATGTTTCCCCTAGTGAATGCTTCCCCTAGTGAATGTTTCCCCCAGTGAATGTTTCCCCTAGTGAATGCTTCCCCTGGTGAGTGTTTCCCCTAGTGAATGTTTCCCCTAGTGAATGTTTCCCCAAGTGAATGTTTCCCCTAGTGAATGTTTCCCCTAGTGAATGTTTCCCCTAGTGAATGTTTCCCCTAGTGAATGTTTCCCCTAGTGAATGTTTCGCCTAGTGAGTGTTTCCCCTAGTGAATGTTTCCCCTAGTGAATGTTTTCTCTAGTGAATGTTTCCCCTAGTGAATGTTTCCCCTAGTGAATGTTTCCCCTAGTGAATGTTTCCCCTAGTGAGTGTTTCCCCTAGTGAGTGTTTCCCCTAGTGAATGTTTCCCCTAGTGAGTGTTTCCCCTAGTGAATGTTTCCCCTAGTGAATGTTTCCCCAGTGGATGTTTCCCCTAGTGAATGTTTCCCCTAGTGAATGTTTCCCCTAGTGAATCTTTCCCCTAGTGATTGTTTCCCGAGTGATTGTTTCCCCTAGTGAATGTTTCCCCTAGTGAGTGTTTCCCCTAGTGAATGTTTCCCCTAGTGAATGTTTCCCCAAGTGAGTGTTTCCCATAGAGAATGTTTCCCCTAGTGAATCTTTCCCCTAGTGATTGTTTCCCCCAGTGAGTGTTTCCCCTGCTGAATGTTTCCCCTGGTGAGTGTTTCCCCTAGTGAATGTTTCCCCTAGTGAATGTTTCCCCTAGTGAGTGTTTCCCCTAGTGAATGTTTCCCCTAGTGAATGTTTCCCTTAGTGAGTGTTTCCCCTAGTGAGTGTTTCCCCTAGTGAATGTTTCCCCTAGTGAATGTTTCCCCTAGTGAGTGTTTCCCCTAGTGAATGTTTCCCCTAGTGAATGTTTCCCTTAGTGAGTGTTTCCCCTAGTGAGTGTTTCCCCCAGTGAGTGTTTCCCCTAGTGAATGTTTCCCCCAGTGAGTGTTTCCCCTAGTGAGTGTTTCCCCTAGTGAATGTTTCCCCTAGTGAATGTTTCCCTTAGTGAGTGTTTCCCCTAGTGAGTGTTTCCCCCAGTGAATGTTTCCCCTGGTGAGTGTTTCCCCTAGTGAATGTTTCCCCTAGTGAATGTTTCCCCCAGTGAGAGTGTTTCCCCTAGTGAATGTTTCCCCTAGTGAGTGTTTCCCCTAGTGAATGTTTCCCCTAGTGAATGTTTCCCCCAGTGAGTTTTTCCCCCAGTGAGTGTTTCCCCTAGTGAATGTTTCTCCCAGTGAGTGTTTCCCCTAGTGAATGTTTCTCCCTAGTGAGTGTTTCCCCTAGTGAATGTTTCCTCTAGTGAGTGTTTCCCCTAGTGAATGTTTCCCCCTAGGGAATGTTTCCCCTAGTGTATGTTTCCCCTAGTGAATGTTTCCCCTAGTGAATGTTTCTCCCTAGTGAGTGTTTCCCCTAGTGAATATTTCCCTAGTGAGTGTTTCCCCTAGTGAATGTTTTCCCTAGTGAATGTTTCCTCCTAGGGAATGTTTCCCCTAGTGTATGTTTCCCCTACTGAATATTTCCCCTGGTGAGTGTTTCCCCTAGTGAATGTTTCCCCTAGTGAATGTTTCCCCTAGTGAATGTTTCCCCTAGTGAGTGTTTCCCCTAGTGAATGTTTCCCCTAGTGAATGTTTCCCCCAGTGAGTGTTTCCCCCAGTGAGTGTTTCCCCTGGTGAGTGTTTCCCCTAGTGAATGTTTCCCCTAGTGAATATTTCCCCCAGTGAGTGTTTCCCCTAGTGAATGTTTCCCCTCGTGAGTGTTTCCCCTAGTGAATGTTTCCCCTAGTGAATGTTTCCCCCAGTGAGTGTTTCCCCCAGTGAGTGTTTCCCCTAGTGAATGTTTCCCCTAGTGAATGTTTCCCCCAGTGAGTGTTTCCCCTAGTGAATGTTTCCCCTAGTGAGTGTTTCCCCTAGTGAATGTTTCCCCTAGTGAATGTTTCCCCTAGTGTTTCCCCTAGTGAATGTTTCCCTTAGTGAGTATTCCCCTAGTGAGTATTCCTCTAGTGAATGTTTCCCCTAGTGAGTGTTCCCCTAGTGAATGTTTCCCCTAGTGAATGTTTCCCCTAGTGAGTGTTCCCCCTAGTGAATGTTCCCATAGTAAATGTTTCCCCTAGTGAATGTTTCCCCTAGTGAGTGTTTCCCTTATTGCATGTTTCCCCTAGTGAGTGTTTCCCCTAGTGAATGTTTCCCCTAGTGAATGTTTCCCATAGTGAATGTTTCCCCTAGTGAATGTTTCCCATAGTGAATGTTACCCCTTGAATGAATCCTCTAGTGAGTGTTTCCCCTAGCGAGTGTTTTCCCTTGTGAATGTTTTCCCTAGTGAATGTTTCCCCTAGTGAACGGTTTCCAGGTGAATGTTTCCCTTAGTAAATGTTTCCCCTAGTGAGTGTTTCGCCTAGTGAATGTTTCCCCTAGTGAATGTTTCCCCTAGTGAATGTTTCCCCTAGTGAATGTTTCCCCTAGTGAATGTTTCCCCTAGTGAATGTTTCCCCTAGTTAGAATATTTTAGTTTACCTTGAAAAGCTTCATAGAAAACACCGACCTTACCTAACCTTCTTAGTATGTTAAGATAAGCATCTTATTGCTTCTTAATTACAATTATTACTTAACCTATTATAGGTATAGGTTAAGTAATAATTGTAATTACGAAGCAATAAGATGCTTATCTTAACATACTAAGAAGGTAAGGTAATTATCAAAAGAAGGCACCAAACCGGGAAGGCTATGTAGCACCATCAAAGTGCGAAATAATCAGAGGGCGCTAAATATCACCAAGAATGCCAATACGAAAACAAAAACGCATAAGGCGAACGATATCAAACGTGTCCGATTCACCTAGAATTCTATCGAGGGACAAGTGACCGCGAGGGATGGTCGGAAAGCAAGACACACGCTCGTCCTGGAAGTCAGGACATTCAACAAGGATATGCACAACTGTAAGAGGGACAACGTAATTTGGACAATAAGGAGCAGGGTGGCGCTCCATTAAGTGACCGTGGGTTAAGCGGGTATGACCAACCCGCAGCCGTGCCAAAGCAGTTTCCCACCGCCGGTTACGGTGGTAGGAGGAAGGCCACAGGGACACACTATGTTTGAGAGTACGCAGCTTGTTACCAACCACAGAGGACCAACAACCCTGCCAACGGGCAAGAATCGAAGAATGAATAACAGGATAAAAGTCGGAATAAAGAATACTTTTACGGGAGATGGGTCAAGAACGGATAGCTTCCTTAGCGACAGCATCCGCACGCTCATTGAAAGAAACACCAATATGGCTGGGAACCCAGCAAAACTCTACTGATTTAAATTTACTAGAAATAAGAAACAGCCAATGTTGAATCTCGATGACCACCAGATGGACAGGATTAAAGGACCCTAGAGCCATGAGGGCACTACGAGAATCAACTACAACCACAAAGGAGGAATGAGAATGAGAAAGCAAGAGACGAAGAGCATAGAGAATAGCATAAAGTTCTGCAGTAAAGACGCTAGCCTCCGAAGGGAGGCGACACATATAAGTACGGTCAGGAAAAACAACAGAGTAGCCCACACCGTCCGCAGACTTAGACTCATCGGTGAAGATGGAAATTGAGTGGGAGTGCGAAGAAAAGTGCTCAAGGAAGAGGCTTTTCAGAATAGTAGGAGGGGTAAAGGCTTTAGTAATACAAGTCAAGGACGTACAAAACTTGGGAAAGGGGACTCTCCACGAGGTAAGGAAGGAACAATACGAGGAGAAACATTAGAAATATGAACAGAAAGAGAATTATGTAAGCGAGATAACCGGACAGAAAGCGGGAGACAATGAAGAGGAACAGGAACCACAGGAGGAGGAAAAGTCAATGCATGACAGAGGCGAGAGGAAGGATGTTGGAAGGACCGCGCAAGATAGCGAAGACAGTAGCGATCACGGCGGTCCTGAAGAGAGAGAAAGCCAGTGTCAACATACAAACTAAGGGCGGGAGTCGAACGAAAGGCACCAGAGCTGAGACGCAACCCAGTATGGTGCAAAGCATCAAGACGGCGAAGAGTAGAAGAAGAAGCAGAAGAGTATGCAGGGCAACCATAATCGAGTTTAGACAGGACGAGAGAGGAGTGCAAATAGAGGAGCGTGCGCCTATCCGCTCCCCAAGAAGTATGGGACAAAACCTTAAGGAGGTTAAGGGCCTTAGAGCATTCAACTCGGAGGTAAGAGATATGGGCTGACCAAGACAAACGAGTGTCAAAGACTAACCCCAAAAGCTTCGCGGAATCCCTGTACACAGTGGGATGACCATAAAGCGACAAGGAGGGACGAAGAATGACATGCTTCCGAGTAAAAGTCATACCACAAGTCTTAGACGCAGAGAACTTGAAGCCATGATCAGTGGCCCAAGACGACATGGCATCAATCGCAAGTTGAAGCCGCTGTTGAAGGAGAGGGGAATCATCACCCCGACATCAAAGGGTAAGATCATCAACATAGAGAGCAGAGAAGATGCCAGAAGGAAGAGAGGAAAGAAGACCATTGAGGGCAACTAGAAAAAGAGTAGTGCTCAGAACACTACCCTGGGGTACACCCTCATACTGCTGAAAAGGGGCAGAGAGAGCAGTACCAAGCTGCACACGAAAGGAACGACGAGAGAGGAAGCTCCGGAGGAAGAGAGGGAGGTTCCCACGAAGGCCAAAAGAATGAAGTTGAGACAGAATATGATACCGCCAGGTAGTGTCGTAAGCCTTTTCCAGGTCAAAAAGGACAGCAACAACGGAGGTCCTCGCAGCAAAAGCAGTACGAATATAGACCTCCAAGTTCACCAGGACATCTGTTGTGCTGCGGCACTTGCGAAAACCAAATTGAGAAGGGGAGAGGTGGTGATAGTGCTCTAAGAACCACATCAAACGAACGTTGACCATACGTTCAAAGAGCTTGCAGACACAACTCGTGAGAGCAATTGGGCGGAAGTCCTTGGGGGATGACCCGAGAGACCCTGGTTTCCGAACAGGGAGGACAACAGCATCGAGCCAGTCTTCAGGGACTGACGACGACTCCCAGACCCGATTGTACAGACTCAGTAAATACTGAGACGTGCACGGAGGGAGATGGCGAAGCATTTCATAATGAATGCCATCGGAGTCCGCTGCCGTAGAACCACAAAGGGCCAGGGCAGATTGAAGTTCAGACAGAGAGAAGGGATCATTATAGGGAAGGTGAAGATAAGTACAGAAATTTAAAGGACGAGATTCAAGGAGAGGCTTACGAAGAAGGAAGGATTGGGGGAGATGAGAACCAGAACTAACAGAGGAGAAATGGGAACCCAGTTCGGTCACAACCTGCAACGGGTCCGCCACAAGAGCACCATGGAGGCGAAGGACCGTTGAGACATCGGGAACGAACTTACCTGCAATCTTGCGGGTACGCTTCCAGACCAGTGGAAGAGGAGTTTCGGACGTAACGGAGGAGACATAAGACTCCCAGCAAGCACGTTTAGCCGCACGGATGGTCCTACAGGCCACCGTACTCGCCTTCCAAAACAAAAGAAAAGACTCAACCGTCTGCCGGCGGCGATGTCTCTTCCAGGCTGCACGCTTACAGTGGACAGCCCGAGCACAGTCCAAACTCCACCAGGGAATGCACTTCCGTGTTCCCCGAGAGGAAGAGCGAGAAATAGAGTGGAGGGCAGCGTCAAAGACAGTGTCATGAAAAAGAAGGAGGGCGCGAGGGAGAGGTAAAACGGAGAGGTCGGAAATAGTAGCACGGAGAGTAAAGAAACGCCAGTCAGCCTCGGCAAACCGCCACCTAGGGAAGGAGAGAAGAGGGCAAAAGGAGAAAAAAGTGACAAGGATAGGAAAATGGTCACTGCCATGGAGGTCATCAAGGACTCGCCACCCAAAATCTAAGGAAAAGGATGACGAGCACAGAGAAAGATCGAGACAAGAAAGGGAGCGAGTCCGAGAGTCCAAATGAGTGGGCTCACCAGAATTAAGAAGGGACAGGGAAGAAGAGAGGATGAAAGGTTCAAGGAGGTGACCCCGGGTGTTTGTCAGCACATCACCCCAAAGGGCATGACGACAATTGAAATCACCCAGCAGGAGCACAGGCTCCGGCAAGGAGTCTAGGAGGTGTTTAAGATCGGGAAGAGAAAGTGGGACAGTGGGGGGGAGATAAATAGAACAAACCGTGTACCATCTACGCACAAAGATACGGGCGGCAGAACAGTGGAGAGGCGAGGAAAAAAGTAAGGGGACAAAGGGAACATCAGAACGAATGAAGAGAGCAGAAGAATTATGGGGAGAGAAAAGAATAGCCACGGAAGCGACCAGGACGAGAACCAAGCATCGGCTCCTGGAGACAGACACAAAGGGGCGAATACTGTGAAATGAGAAGTTGGAGGTCAAGGAAATTGGCGTAAAATCCACGGATGTTCCACTGGAGAAAAGACATCAGCAAAGAGAGAGAGGAGAGCAACAGAGAGCAAAGAAGAAACAAAGATGAAAAAGGAACACAGCACGCTAAAAAAGCACAGAGTCAGGATCAGGGTCAGCGAAGTCAGGGTTATGGGGCATGGGTAAACTGAGTAAAGAAGGAGGGCAAGAAGCGGGAGGATGGACCAGAGGCGGACGAGCAGGGTCTGGAGGAGAAGGAAGGGGAGGAGGGGGGGCAGAAAGAGGGGAGCGCACCTCAGCAAGGGCAGTAACCGAGATGGAACCAGGGGCGAAAGAAACCCCCACAGTAGGAACAGGGGGCACCACCACCGAAGTGGGAGGGGAAGGAATGATAGAATCAGAGATAGGGGGTGAAGAAGAAAGCGAAGCTTTCTTACCGACAGGGGAGGAGGAAGGAGAGGAGCCAGGTTTCCGCTTCTGACTCAAAGATACAGGCATCCCAGCAGCAACGTACTGGGCAACAGACTTCAGTGTCTCGATAGGAGAAGAAAATCGAGAGCGAGCAATACAACCATCAGGATAGCGATGGACGTCGGCCCGCACAGTCAGGCGGCGTGGAGAGCCAAGAGACGGAGGAGAAGGACGGGAAGAAGGACTAGAAGGAGAGGAAATAGAAGACACTGGAGACGTGACAGACTGGGTAGAAAGAAGGGGAGCCCTAGACAGAGAACCAGGAGGGGGACCCTTCGGAACAGAACGGAGGGAAACACGGGAGGTGGTGGTGGGTGTGTCCGGGTCTAAGGCTCAGAAACGGTTGTGAGACTGAGAAAGGTGGGAAGGACGAGGAGAGGAAGAGCGCACCATGCGAGCATAGGAGACGCCAGCGAAAGAGGGGAGACGATGAACTTGGCGCCGAGCCTCAGGAAAAGACAAACGGTCTCGGTGCTTCAAGCTGTGGACAGCCGCCTCAAGTTTGTAACGAATACATGCACGGGAGAAAGTAGGGTTGGCCTCAGCGCAATTGAGGCAGCGGGCCTGGGAAGAAGTGCACTCTAACTTAGAGTGACCCTCGCTTCCACACAGGGGACAGAGAGAGACAGGACTAGAGCATTTGAGGGTACCATGCCCAAACCTCCAGCACTTACCGCAGAGCCTTGGAGAGGGAATATATTCCTGAACGGAGCATCTGACACCAGCAAGAATGACAGAGGGCGGAAGGGACCTACCATCAAAGGTAACCTTCACAACCCTAAGGGGCAGACGGCGGTGACCACGAGGGGGGACGAGTAAATGTATCCACCTGGAGTACAGAATGACCCTGAGCCTTGAGGATATGCTTGATATCCTCGTGGCAGTCCTTGAGGTCCCTAACACCGGTCGCAACATGGTGCGGGAGGAGAACAGTGCCAACACTGGCATTCAATCGGGCGTTCTTCGAGAACCGAACAGGGGTCTCGCCAAGGCAGGATAAGGCGGCCAAGCGGGCGGCCGCATCCTGAGAAGGAGCAGCAACGACACGGGTACCAAGACAAGTGGGGTTGAAGGTGATAGAGGCATCCACGGAATCGACAAGATGCCTATGAAGGGAAAAATCATCAGGAGGAGTTGAATCCAAAGGTAGGAGGTCAAAGTATTTAGTCCACATAGCAGGACCAAACAAAGCATGGAACGAAGTAGGATGGGAAGGGAGCATACGAGAGCGGCCATGGCGATGAGAACCCTTAGAGAGAGACGGGTCGAAAGGTGCAGTAGTCACAAGACTACTGGTCGAGCTTGGGGCTCGACCCAACCACAGAGGAGGGAGGGGAGCAGGGAGGAAGAGTCCGGTCTGGGCCTAAACCGGGTCCTGTAGCGGGGGCTACAGATCCCGGTCTTCCAGGACGGTCTGACTAAGGAGCCTGGTCGCCCACCCCCTGAGCCTGGGTAATAGAAGGCAAGTCGTTATCCATACAGCAAACCAAACAAGAGAGATGGAACCTGGAACCAAGGGATACCACCTACCAGGGCAGCCAGGGAGGCCGAGCGCGGGCCAGTGCAGGAAGGGTGTGTCGTCCCCAGCGGTGCTCCCCCTTTTCAACAGGGAAGTCCTACTACTTCGTTCATTCTTCCACACTGGTGCTAAGACCCAGTCCCCCTATCGCCCCAGCCTGGACACCCAACCATCCACTCAGGGCGGCCTCTCACAGGCGAACCTTCCAGCGGGTGGTCCGATGGCTCACAAGGCCCCTACATGGTGCCCTTCAGCACGTACACCTCCCAAAGAGGGGGCACAGGCAACCCACACTGGACCCAGGGAGGTGTACGTGAGCCCCTCACCATGGCAAGGAGGCACCACGGAGGGGAACATACTATGAAGGTTAGGTAAGGTCTGTGTTTTCTATGAAGCTTTTCAAGGTAAACTAAAATATTTACAATAAATTAGTATGTCACATATGCACTTATTTAATAAGTCAATATTGACTGTACGAAAGTGTGAGAACAGGTTGATATATATATATATATATATATATATATATATATATATATATATATATATATATATATATATATATATATATAATTTATTTATTTATTTATTTTTTCAAACCTAGAAGGGGTACCACCTCTGGTGCAAGTGTAGGGACCCATAGCCTCGGAGAAGAAAATATAGAGTACCCAGAGAAGACCTTATGGATCCTCACTGAGCACTTTGATATTTTCTTCTCCTACCACCCCTATTATTTTGGTATGTGTGTATATTTATCTAACTTTATTTGAAATGTCATTATACAAAAAAAGTTACAATATTGATTACATGCAGGGTACAAGGCTGCTTGTCACAAGTTGAACAGCTCCTCCAGCTCCTCAGATGGCAGGCAGGAACCATGGATGCAGTGAGCATTTCCTCTCTGGATTGCCACACTAAGGTGCTGAAAAAGAAAACTGGCACCTCTAGGGTCTCTAGTTGTTTCGATTAGCTTAGACCCCAACTCCTTCAAAAAGCTAGCAGCACTTTTCCCCCAGGCACCAAGTGTCTCTGAGGCAATGGGGACAAAATTGTAGTGGTGCTCAAGGTCTCTGTATTTACGTGACTTGGCCGCTTCCCGGTGATTGGCAGCTCCTCCTGCTTGTGTAGCACTGAAGTCAACACAGGTATTGGCTAATGTTAAAACGCAAGTGTAGTCCCACACCAACTGTCTACCATTCTTCCAGGGGTTCACCGTGATTCCGTCTGGGCGACCGACAGGCTCATCAGAGTTGCGGGACATTAGGTAACGGGGCTCTCTCTCTGCTGGACAACCGGCTGTGGTAAGGCTTCTCTTAATAATGTCATTGACCTCGCCGTGTCTTGCATGCCATCCTCCTGTCATTTGGCAGAGAAGGCCATGCCGTCCGTATCTGTCGGCCTCTGCCTTGCCGCAAATACACCTGTATTCGGTGTGGATTGGGGCAGCAAGGAGGAGAGCCACGGCACTTCGGAGGGCTTGCGGTGTGAGACGGGTGCCGGTTGCTGACATTGGGGTTATTAAAAGGAAATCACCTGCATGGGGAGCTGCTACAGCTCTAAGTCGGGCAGTGTCATGTGGTGTTGTCGCAGCTTCTAGCAAAGTCGCAGCTTTTTGGTCGGCAATGGGGCGATCCCAGCTGGATTGCTTATGGGCTTCAGAAGGCGGTGGTTGGGGTGCTGGTCCTGCGAGAAAGACCCATTTGGTTGTGCAGTCTGTAAAGCTGGGATCATGTACCCCTGCCTGTTGAACTAGGTGCTTAGGTAGGATTTCCTTCACCAAGTTGTCAGACCCCACTGAAGAGGACAGGAACGCTGGTACAGCAATTTGTGTTGCTGTGCGCACGCCAAGGCCTCTGAGTCTGACAGGAAGGAAGGCCTGTTTCCACTGTAAGTCATTGAGGGATTTTTCTAGTGTTGATTTCAGCAAGCTGTCATACTCTTCTAATTTAATATTGTTGAAAGATGGCGAACATCTTAGAAAGTATATATTATATATATATATATATATATATATATATATATATATATATATATATATATATATATATATATATATATATGTCGTACCTAGTAGCCAGAACGCACTTCTCAGCCTACTATACAAGGCCCGATTTGCCTAATAAGCCAAGTTTTCATGAATTATTTGTTTTTCGACTACCTAACCTAACTTTTTCGGCTACCTAACTTAACCTAACCTATAAAGATAGGTTAGGTTAGGTTAGGTAGGGTTGGTTAGGTTCGGCCATATATCTAGGTTAATTTTAACTCCAATAAAAAAAAATTGACCTCATATAGAATGAAATGGGTAGCTTTATCATTTCATAAGAAAAAAATTAGAGAAAATATATTACTTCAGGAAAACTTGGCTTATTAGGCAAATCGGGCCATGCATAGTAGGCTGAGAAGTGCGTTCTGGCTACTAGGTACGACATATATATATATATATATATATATATATATATATATATATATATATATATATATATATATATATATATATATATATATATATATATATATATATATATATATATATTTTTTAAAGGGAAGGGAGTACCACCTCTGGCTGGAAGAAGGGGGACCCATAGCCTCGGAGGAAACCACACATAACGCATTGGAGGGAATGTAGGTCCCCTCGAATACAGTTTCTGTGTGTGTGTGTGTATGTGTATATATATATATATATATATATATATATATATATATATATATATATATATATATATATATATATATATATATATATATATATATATATATATATATATATATATATATATATATATATATATATAAAATTTGTGTATTTGTGTGCAATTTACATAAGCAAATAATTAAATATTAATTTATACGTTAATATCTTTTCAGGGAAAACTTTGCAATTGACGAAAACTACGAAAACATCAAATACAAGATGAGGCAGAGGATGTCTACTAAGAAAATATCCAGTGTTTCTTTATCCTCACACTCTCTTGTTATATATGGTCTTCTCTCGTCTCTTTATTTTCTTTCCTCTCACAAATGTCCTTTTTTTTATTTCTTCTGTTACGTTTCTCTCCTATTTTTTTTGTCTCTTTTTATATCTCTCCTTTCCTCCTCTCTTCTAACACCTCTCCTTTCCTGTCTCTTCTAGCTTCTCTCTTCCTTTACTTTTTACATTTGTGGTATTCACTTTATTTTTATCTTGTATACTTTTCTTGTATCTTTTTCTTCTCTTGTCTTTCTCTTCCCCCTTCTCTTCAATCTTCTCTCATTTCTCTCTCCCCACTCTGTTGTTTCTCTTCAGTCTTCTCTCCCCTGTCTTAATTTTGTTCTGTCTCCTCTCTTTTCTTGTTCTGCGTTTGAGTGTGTGTGTGTGTGTGGTTGTCTGTCTGTTTGTCTCAGTGTCTATCTGTCTCTCTCTCTTTCTCTCTGTCTCTGTCTCTCTCTGTCTCTGTCTCTCTCTGTCTCTGTCTCTCTCTCTCTCTCTCTCTCTCTCTCTCTCTCTCTCTCTCTCTCTCTCTCTCTCTCTCTCTCTCTCTCTCTCTCTCTCTCTAATATTTCATTTGATTTAAAATTAACTTGGAGATTCTTAATCTAAGATATATTGCATGATGCTAACATGAATATTATACTTGGATGTGTTTACATTCAGTTGTAGATTTTTATTTGTAGTTAATTAGACCTAGACTTTAAGATTTTACTTTACAGTTTTCATAAATGATTTATAGGTTTATATTTTTAGGCATAACTAGTGTTATGTATACTCAGGAAATTATACTTGTTTTAGTTTTAAGTAACAATAACTGATTGTAACGTCAGACTGATCTCAGCATAACATGAATCACAGCCTGCTTCATCAGGATATATATATATATATATATATATATATATATATATATATATATATATATATATATATATATATATATATATATATATTATTAAATATGACCGAAAAAGTAAGATTAATAATTCTAACACGAATTTTCTCAATCTTTCGTACATTTCGTTTCACTGTTGGAGGTAATTCAAAGATCAATTCTCCAAAATTCATTTTTATTTCTAGTCTGACGCGACACTTGAGCGCGTTTCGTAAAACTTATTACATTTTCAAAGACTTTAGTTTACAAACACACAACTGAAACTGAATAGAGCTTTACACATCTTCGAGGTTTATATCTACTATATATGTCAGACTAGAAATAAAAATGAATTTTGGAGAATTGATCTTTGATTTACCTCCAACAGTGAAACGAAATGTACGAAAGATTGAGAAAATTCGTGTTAGAATTATTAATCTTACTTTTTCGGTCATATTTAATAATATATGTCTACAGGAAAGACTGCTACCAAAATATACTAATATATATATATATATATATATATATATATATATATATATATATATATATATATATATATATATATATATATATATGTGTGTGTGTGTGTGTGTGTGTATCACGAAAATAAACACGTGATTAAAAATGTGACAGTGTCATACCACCGAAGAAAATTGAAACAGAAATTTCCTTAAGTACTTTCGTATATTAATACATCTTCAGAAGGAGTCATCTTCAGTACTCCTTCTGAAGATGTATTAATATACAAAAGTACTTAAGGAAATTTCTGTTTCAATTTTCTTCCTTGGTCTGACACTGTCACTTTTTTAATCACGTGTTTATTATTTTCATGATACACACACACACACACACACACACACACACACACACACACACACACACACACACACACACACACACACACACACACACACACATATCTATATATATATATATATATATATATATATATATATATATATATATATATATATATATATATATATATATATATATATATTGTGACGATAATCTCCTTCAAGAGATTGAGCCTGCTCTTCCCTCCATAATTACGTCTTCACAATTATATAAAAAGACTATGGAAGAAATGTCCAACAACGACAACAACACCAGCAAGGCTTGCCAGGGTGAGCAAAACGTATGCAGCCAGCCACCTGTTCGAACTCCAACCACCAAACTACCCGTTGATCGCTACGGCTCCGCTGATTGGTCGCCGGTCTGGCTGCACCTGCCTCGCCCCCCCCCCAATACTACCTGATGTCTGGGGTCGCCCCAACATCAGTCCTTAGAATGTTCAGTGCTTTCGTGGCCATCACACCTCCCAGCTAGACTCTAGCGTGTACTGAGAGAGGTGGTGGCTTTAAGCCAATATTCCAGCACCTCCCACTTACCTTTGTGTTGCACTTCTTGTTATTTTGCCTTAACGTAACTTTTCATTTTGTCATTTAAGTATTCTTATTATTTTGATTGATTGATTTTATTATAAGAATTTGTTTGTGCATTATTTTCATGTTTTGATTTATTTAGCGTAATTAAAATTTCATTGTTAAAGTTTACTTGTGTTTTGTGTGTCTTCTCCTTACCTTACCACAGACGAAGTTCCAGTTTTTCTATTTTTTTTTATAACTATGTGACGAGGCCATACCCCTAGCCTTAAACAGCCGAACACCAACGCGTTACCGTCACAAGTTATATGGGGGCCTGTCCTAGGAGCTTCACTCAGGTACTGGTGCCAAGTGGTAATTTATGGTAAGCGTATTTAACTTTGTTAACGTAGCTTTACTATTTTTCATTCAATTTCATTTTTTATAAGGTGCGGTGTATTGTGCATTACGAGAGTAACATATAGTGAAGGTGAGACAACTTTGGATTACGTGGTGACTGTAGGCCTCAGTCATACTCTTAATTGGTCATCTCTCCCTCCATGTTATTACTCGTATTTACCATCTATGTCCCTTGAATATTTCTCATTCTGACAGATCATATTGGTACCCTGGTACTGTGGTCTGCCCCGGGTCAAGAGTACCCAATCTTCTGCAATCTGACTGTAGGAGGACAAAGAGGGCCATAGTTCCTCTAGCTCGAACTTTAGTTGCTGAATTGGGACCTCAGCAGCAGTTCTCGTCACAAGTTGACACCTCGCACCCCTACACGTCAGTCAGAGATGATGATACATACAACGGTAGGGAATTAGCTTATTTTTTCAGAGCACAAAAGTTCGCTAATTCTGTAAGTATCATATTAAATTCAGTAGGAAAAACTTGCTTTATGTCCTATAGAGACTTGGCAAGGTATGCCTACATCCTTGGACTACCAATTTTACTTTTGAAGCATTTAACTGTTTCATTTGTTTTCGAAACTCTGTTTCATTTGTTAGTAGGATTTTCTTGCCCTTATTCTCTTACATGAGTACCGGGTACAAGATTTCCTGCGCCCTTGATTTAATTTAATCATTTAATATCTTTCACTTAACGTTAATTGTTAAAGATCACACAGGATAGGTACCAGTTGCCACGTTGTCCTGTTTCTGACATTTCATTATTGAATATTCGTGTACCTTTATTTGCTAATTTCACCATGTTTCGTCTCCAAACTTTCCGTGCAAATCCAGCAGGTGAAATAGGGACTTTAAGTCGTGCCAAGAGGACTGAACTACAAACTCTTGCACATGAGTATCAACTAGAAGTTCCCTACCAAGCCAACAAAAATGACCTACACAACCTGTTGCTGGATTACTATTTAGAGCAAGGTAAGATAGACTCTGAAACTCATGAAACTTACTATATTGCAGATAAAACTGATTTGGCAACGCTGAAACTCAAACTAGAGCTGGCCAAGATTGAACGTGAGCAGCAAAGGGAAGCCCGTGAACAGCAAAGGGAAGCAGCTGACATACGAAGGGAAGAGATCGCCCTCAAGGAACGTGAGTTGGCAATGCTCCGTGAACGTGAACGAGTACAGCTTGAAACACTCCAGGAGCGGGAACGCTTACAGCTTGAAACCAAACAACGCGAGTTGGAAATACAACGCGAACATGACAAGCAACAAGCGACTCTGGCTCTTGAGTGTCGTCAACGGGAATATACGTTGGAAACTTCACACCTCGCTCAACGCCAGCAAGCTACTGCCAATCTTCCCGTCAGTTTTAATATATCACATGCAAGTAAGTTAATGCCATCCTTTGTAGAAGCAGAAGTTGATGTTTTTTTCACCACCTTTGAAACCCTTGCTAATCAACTCAGTTGGCCTGTCGACCAATGGGCCACACTTCTCAGAGTCCATCTTACAGGTAGAGCTACAGTCACACTCAGTACTTTGGCGTCTGAGAATGACTACTACACTCTGAAACAAGCAGTGTTGGACGCCTACCTCCTCTCTACTGAAAGTTATAGAAGGAAATTCCGTGACCACCTGAAGGCAAGTACCACTACCTTCCTCGAGTTTGCTAACACGAAACGGAGGTATTTCATGAAATGGCTGGAAGCAGCACATGTCTCTACTTTTACAGAACTCGTCAACCTGATGCTTGTTGAAGAATTCTTGAGACGTGTGCCGCCTCCTGTCCGCCTCTACTTAGCAGATAAAGAAGAAACCGACTACCTGAAGTGTGCTAAGTCGGCTGACACTTACAGCCTCATCCACCGGCTGACACCTGAACCATCCTCCAGTAAGAAGTCGTGGTACAGTTACGAGAAGGTGAGCCCCGATCAAGCTGGTTCACAACTGTACTGCAAATATTGTAGACTCTATGGACATACCATAGACAAATGTGGTAAGTCTCAATACAAGGGAACCACTGACCAACAAAGACCCAAACCAACTCCTCCTAAGTCCGGTAAGCCTGTGATGAATGTTGGTGTTGATGTTAATGATCTTTCTCTTTTCAGTAACCACCTGTATACTGGAACTGTCTCTGCCAACGGTTCAAATCCGGAGGGACGTTTCAAATTGAAGATCTTGAGGGACACAGCGGCTCTACAATCGATCATCTTGAAGTCGGCTGTGCCCAACATAGTCTACACCGGGGAAACAGTCTTCATCACTGACCTCACTGCTACCACTCCATACCCTCTCGCCAGAGTCCACCTGGATTGTCCCTACGTGAACGGGGAAGTCCAAGTCGCCGTCAGGGAAAAGCCTTTTCCCATGCCTGGAGTGCAACTTCTCCTAGGCAACGACTTGGCAGAAGACCTGCAACCGACCAACCTGATCGTCATGGACAAACCCCAGGTGTGTAACTCTGTGCCAATAAATCCTATTCTTGAGTATGTTCCAGCAGAGGTTCAAGAGAGTGATGAAGTTTCTCCTCCGGTTCTCGTGACCACCCGTGCACAAGCCGCACGTCCACAGCCAGCTGACTCTACTGCTACCGCTGTCCCTCAAGACCCTCAGAAACTACCCCCGCATCTGACCAAGTTGGAGTTCCGTAAGTTGCAGAGGGAAGATCTTACTTTAACACCATTGTTTTTCCAGGCTGAGACTCAACCCGACAGTATTCCTGGGTTCTTCCTAGAGAACGACTTGCTCTACCGCAGATATAGACCCAGTAAACTGAAGGAGGAGGACGATTGGGCCAACATCGAACAACTTGTGATTCCCACCAGCCTGCGGCCCACTATTCTACACCTGGCCCACGGAGCATTCTCCCACTACGGCTTCAACAAGACTTACCATGGGATTCGTCAAGACTACTACTGGCCAGGTATGGTAAACAACGTCAAACAGTACGTAAAACAGTGTCATACATGTCAGATGGCAGGCAAACCGAACGTCTCCATTCCCAGAGCACCACTGATTCCCATACAGGTGCCTGCGGAACCTTTCCACAGACTCATAATAGACTGTGTTGGTCCTTTACCTCGGACCAGTTCAGGTAACGCCTACATCCTAACCATCCTGTGTCCTACCACCAGATTTCCCATAGCAGTTCCAGTGAAGAACATCACGGCTGCTACGGTTATCAAACATCTATTGAAGATCTTCACTCAATACGGATTTCCCAGGGAGATTCAAAGTGACTGTGGCACCAACTTCACCAGTGATCTCTTCAAAAGGACACTGGAGGAGTTCAACATCAAACAGGTATTGTCCAGCCCCTATCATCCTGCTTCACAGGGTTCTCTTGAACGTAGTCATCAGACCATCAAAGCACTCTTGAAAAAGTTTTGTAGTGAAACCTCAAAGGATTGGGATAAGCAGATTGACCTAATAATGTGTATTTTCAGAAGTCTCCCCAATGAGTCCCTAGGAGTATCTCCTTATGAGATGCTCTACGGCCGTAAGTGCCGTACTCCCCTTAAGGCTTTCAAAGACTCTCTCAGAGATGCCACCTTCAGTGAGCATCAGAATGTGCCCCAGTTTCTTCAAAACCTTCAGCACATTCTAGAGAGAGTCCACCGCTTTGCCCATGATAATCTATTGAAAGCCCAGGTGAGAATGAAGACTCATTACGACCAGACCAGCAAAGTAAGAAAATTCAAGCCGGGAGACTTCGTCCTTGCTTATTTCCCTATCCCAGGTTCACCTTTACAAAACAGATTTTCAGGACCCTACTGCGTCAAAGAGTGCAGGAATAATAATAATTATGTGATAGAGACTCCAGATAGGCGGCGGAAGACCCAGCTGTGCCACGTCAACCTCCTGAAGCAATATAATGGTACTCCTCCCACTGTCTTGATTAATTGTTCTACCTTCACAGAACCCTACATCCACAGTGAGACCATCCCGGCTTCTTCTCCCGAAAGCACTGACAAGGAGTCGGCGCTTTCTAATTCCAAAATCCTTAATGATCTTCCCAAATGCTTTCAGGATAATACTCGTGCTCCTATGCCCTCTTCTAATTCCACTCTCACCTCGTCAGATAAGCCCTACATCCTCCATGTCGACGCCAATGGTACCGACGATGGTGGTGTCGTGATGCAGCAACGAGGCGAGAAGAATACACCTGTCAGCGACTACTGCTACAAGGAACGACGGAACAATTGGCAAGGAGCTACTCTTCCTCATCCTGAAGCTTCAGCACTTCACTCCACACCTGAAAAGTGCTCGGTCCACCATCAATACGGACCACACCACCCTACACCTCCTGCAGCACGCCCACTTCTCATCTCAACGTCTTCTACTATGGGCTTGCTAACTGCAGAAATTCAACCTGGAGACACGCTATACCAAGAGTCTGACAACATCTTAGCCCATGATCTCTCCAGAGTTTATGAAGTAGAAGCAACTCCATCTAATACTCCACCACATAACGACGTACTTCTTCCAGAACCGCAGGCTTCGGGGGAGAGTTGTGACGATAATCTCCTTCAAGAGATTGAGCCTGCTCTTCCCTCCATAATTACGTCTTCACAATTATATAAAAAGACTATGGAAGAAATGTCCAACAACGACAACAACACCAGCAAGGCTTGCCAGGGTGAGCAAAACGTATGCAGCCAGCCACCTGTTCGAACTCCAACCACCAAACTACCCGTTGATCGCTACGGCTCCGCTGATTGGTCGCCGGTCTGGCTGCACCTGCCTCGCCCCCCCCCAATACTACCTGATGTCTGGGGTCGCCCCAACATCAGTCCTTAGAATGTTCAGTGCTTTCGTGGCCATCACACCTCCCAGCTAGACTCTAGCGTGTACTGAGAGAGGTGGTGGCTTTAAGCCAATATTCCAGCACCTCCCACTTACCTTTGTGTTGCACTTCTTGTTATTTTGCCTTAACGTAACTTTTCATTTTGTCATTTAAGTATTCTTATTATTTTGATTGATTGATTTTATTATAAGAATTTGTTTGTGCATTATTTTCATGTTTTGATTTATTTAACGTAATTAAAATTTCATTGTTAAAGTTTACTTGTGTTTTGTGTGTCTTCTCCTTACCTTACCACAGACGAAGTTCCAGTTTTTCTATTTTTTTTTATAACTATGTGACGAGGCCATACCCCTAGCCTTAAACAGCCGAACACCAACGCGTTACCGTCACAATATATATATATATATATATATATATATATATATATATATATATATATTCAGTTGCATATTGTCTTGGGGACCATTCAGGCTTGTTCGCATATATATATATATATATATATATATATATATATATATATATATATATATATATATATATATATATATATATATGTATATTCATGTATATATATATATATATATATAATATTATATATTATATATATTATATATTATATATTATAGTAGGAGAAGGGTGGTAGGAGAAAAGCACACAGAAACTGTATTGGAGGGGATCTAAACATTCCCTCTAATGCGTTATGCGTGGTTTCCTCCGAGGCTATGGGTCCCCCTTCTTCCAGCTAGAGGTGGTACTCCCTTCCTATTTTATATATTATATATTATATATACTGTATATTATATAAATCATTTACAAATAACATATATTTTGTATTACTGAATCTCAATTAAATATAATATTTTAATTCTCTTTTGTACCCTATTTATTTGTAATTGACCTAATTTGTATGTAAATAAATTGGCAACAATATTAGATAAAAAAATTAGCTCGAAACTTTTTAATGTCGGTAATTAAAAGATTATAAAAAGTTTTTTAAAAGTTTCCATTTCACATTCTAAGGTCATTTTTACAACTTCTCAAAATACGTTTTTTAAACGTAATTACAAACGTGCTGAAAACAATAAAATGTCGTTTTTAGAACGTTTTAAAAACGTGAAAATGTTTGCTGGGTGTTTCCCCCTGGTGACTGTTTCCCCAAGTGAATGATTCTCTTAGTGAATGTTTCCTCTAGAGAATCTTTAACCAAGTGAATGTTTCCCCCTAGTGAAGGTTTCCCAAGTGAATGTTTCCCTAATGAATGATTCCCTAGTGAACATTTCCCAAGTGAATGTTTCCTTAGTGAATGTTTTCCCAGAGAATGTTTCCCTAGTGAATATTTCCCCAGTGAACGTTTCCCCAGTGAGTGTTTCCCCAGTGAACATTTCCCAAGTGAATGTTTCCTTAGTGAATGTTTTCCCAGAGAATGTTTCCCTAGTGAATATTTCCCCAGTGAGTGTTTCCCCAGTGAGTGTTTCCCAAGTGAATGTTTCCCCAGTGAATGTTTCCCCCAGCCAATGTTTCCGCAAAGAATGTTTCCCTAGTGAATGTTTCCCCAGCCAATGTTTCCCCAGCTAATGTTTCCCCAAGGAATGTTTCCCTAGTGAACGTTTCCCCAGTGAACGTTTCCCCAGTGAATGTTTCCCCAGAGAATGTTTCCCTAGTGAACGTTTCCCCAGTGAACGTTTCCCCAGTGAATGTTTCCCCCAGCCAATGTTTCCCCAGCTAATGTTTCCCCAAGGAATGTTTCCCTAGTGAACGTTTCCCCAGTGAACGTTTCCCCAGTGAATGTTTCCCCAGAGAATGTTTCCCCAGAGAATGTTTCCCCAGAGAATGTTTCCCCAGAGAATGTTTCCCCAGAGAATGTTTCCCCAGAGAATGTTTCCCCAGAGAATGTTTCCCCAGAGAATGTTTCCCCAGTGAATGTTTCCCCCAGAGAATGTTTCCCCAGTGAATGTTTCCCCAGAGAATGTTTCCCCAGAGAATGTTTCCCCCAGAGAACGTTTCCCCAGAGAATGTTTCCCCAGAGAATGTTTCCCCCAGAGAACGTTTCCCCAGAGAATGTTTCCCAGGTGAACGTTTCCCCAGTGAACGTTTCCCCAGTGAACGTTTCCCCAGAGAATGTTTCCCCTGTGAATGTTTCCCCCAGAGAACGTTTCCCTAGAATATACTGGTATAATACCATCTTGAGGTTATCTTGAGATGATTTCGGAGCTTTAGTGTCCCCGCGGCCCGGTCCTCGACCAGGCCTCCACCCCCAGGAAGCAGCCCGTGACAGCTGACTAACACCCAGGTACCTATTTACTGCTAGGTAACAGGGGCATTCAGGGTGAAAGAAACTTTGCCCATTTGTTTCTGCCTCGTGCGGGAATCGAACCCGCGCCACAGAATTACGAGTCCTGCGCGCTATCCACCAGGCTACGAGGCCCCTACGAGGACCATGGGTGAGTGTGTTGGGTGGTGATCATGTACTGACAGCTCTGGGGTCATGTCATGTACTGACAACTCTGGGGTCATGTCATGTACTGACAGCTCTGGGGTCATGTCATGTACTGACAACTCTGGGGTCATGTCATGTAATGACTGCTCTGGGGTCATGTCATGTACTGACAGCTCTGGGGTCATGTCATGTACTGACAACTCTGGGGTCATGTCATGTACTGACAGCTCTGGGGTCATGTCATGTACTGACAGCTCTGGGGTCATGTCATGTACTGACAACTCTGGGGTCATGTCATGTACTGACAGCTCTGGGGTCATGTCATGTACTGACAGCTCTGGGGTCATGTCATGTACTAACAGCTCTGGGGTCATGTCATGTACTGACAGCTCTGGGGTCATGTCATGTACTGACAACTCTGGGGTCATGTCATGTACTGACAACTCTGGGGTCATGTCATGTACTGACAGCTCTGGGGTCATGTCATGTACTGACAACTCTGGGGTCATGTCATGTACTGACAGCTCTGGGGTCATGTCATGTACTGACAACTCTGGGGTCATGTCATGTACTGACAACTCTGGGGTCATGTCATGTACTGACAACTCTGGGGTCATGTCATGTACTGACAACTCTGGGGTCATGTCATGTACTGACAACTCTGGGGTCATGTCATGTACTGACAACTCTGGGGTCATGTCATGTACTGACAACTCTGGGGTCATGTACTGACAACTCTGGGGTCATGTCAGGTACTGACAACTCTGGGGTCATGTCAGGTACTGACAACACTGTTGTCATGTCATGTACTGACAACTCTGGGGTCATGTCATGTACTGACAACTCTGGGGTCATGTCATGTACTGACAACTCTGGGGTCATGTCATGTACTGACAACTCTGGGGTTATGTACTGACAACTCTGGGGTCATGTCATGTACTGACAACTCTGGGGTCATGTCATGTACTGACAGCTCTGGGGTCATGTCATGTACAGACATCTCTGGGGTCATGTCATGTACTGACAACTCTGGGGTCATGTCATGTACTGATAGCTCTGGGGTCATGTCATGTACTGACAACTCTGGGGTCATGTCTTGTACTGACAACTCTGGGGTCATGTCAGGTACTGACAACTCTGGGGTCATGTCAGGTACTGACAACACTGTTGTCATGTCATGTACTGACAACTCTGGGGTCATGTCATGTACTGACAACTCTGGGGTCATGTCATGTACTGACAGCTCTGGGGTCATGTCATGTACTGACAGCTCTGGGGTCATGTCATGTACTGACAGCTCTGGGGTCATGTCATGTACTGACAACTCTGGAGTCATGTACTGACAACTCTAGGGTCATGTCATGTACTGACAGCTCTGGGGTCATGTCATGTACTGACAGCTCTGGGGTCATGTCATGTACTGACAGCTCTGGGGTCATGTCATGTACTGACAGCTTTGGGGTCATGTCATGTACTGACAACTCTGGGGTCATGTCATGTACTGACAACTCTGGGGTCATGTCATGTACTGAGAGCTCTGGGGTCATGTCATGTACTGACAACTCTGGGGTCATGTCATGTACTGACAGCTCTGGGGTCATGTCATGTACTGACAGCTCTGGGGTCATGTCATGTACTGACAGCTCTGGGGTCATGTCATGTACTGACAGCTTTGGGGTCATGTCATGTACTGACAACTCTGGGGTCATGTCATGTACTGACAACTCTGGGGTCATGTCATGTACTGACAGCTCTGGGGTCATGTCATGTACTGACAGCTCTGGGGTCATGTCATGTACTGACAACTCTGGGGTCATGTCATGTACTGACAACTCTGGGGTCATGTCAGGTACTGACAACTCTGGGGTCATGTCATGTACTGACAACTCTGGGGTCATGTCATGTACTGACAACTCTGGGGTCATGTCATGTACTGACAACTCTGGGGTCATGTCATGTACTGACAACTCTGGGGTCATGTCATGTACTGACAACTCTGGGGTCATGTCATATACTGACAACTCTGGGGTCATGTCATGTCTTGCTGGTTGAGTGTAACGATGAAAAGAATTGTTCTTCAGGCCATTGAGGAAAATATAATATATTATTTTAAATTTTTTGTTCAGCTTTCTAGTTAATATCATTATTATCTCGCGTCAGGGAAGACGTTGTTCCAACTCTCAGGTTTATTATTGTTTAACTATAACGAGCTTGTTTCAAGGCCAGAGTCATCACAGAAGTCATCAAGTTTCAAGGCCAGAGTCATCACAGAAGTCATCAAGTTTCAAGGCCAGAGTCATCACAGAAGTCATCAAGTTTCAAGGCCAGAGTCATCACAGAAGTCATCAAGTTTCAAGGCCAGAGTCATCACAGAAGTCATCAAGTTTCAAGGCCAGAGTCATCACAGAAGTCATCAAGTTAAAACTAATAGTGTATAAGAACATTTACCAGATGCTGTGCCCTTTGTTTTGTCAGCTGTTCGCTGCCCAGGATTGTTGAACATCTTGGTTTGCTCTCCAACGTCTAGAGAAGTAGATGAGATGAGTCTTTGAGTGCTCCTTTGACACACATAAATGTTACATCTTGTCCAGAATGATGAATCAGAACAGCTTTCATTTGTGTCTTAACAAAATAAAGAGAGTGCGGCCCTCAAGTTGACATTCACAAGTCATAAACAAAGAACGCTCACACTGCTCTTAACATTGTGGGCAACGTTCACTTTATCAAGTAATTGTTGAAAAGTTGTTCTAATTGTGGTATTATTTATAAGTGTTTCAAAATGTTGAGTAGCTGTGAAGTGTGTTAAGTTATGAGTGATGCAAGATGGTGGTGGTGGTGGAGGTCAGCCCCCAACACTTCACGCAGGATGGTGGTGGTGGTGGAGGTCAGCCCCCAACACTTCACCCAGGATGGTGGTGGTGGTGGTGGAGGTCAGCCCCCAACACTTCACCCAGGATGGTGGTGGTGGTGGTGGAGGTCAGCCCCCAACACTTCACGCAGGATGGTGATGGTGCTGGTGGTCAGCCCCCAACACTTCACCCAGGATGGTGGTGGTGGTGGTGGAGGTCAGCCCCCAACACTTCACCCAGGATGGTGGTGGTGGTGGTGGAGGTCAGCCCCCAACACTTCACCCAGGATGGTGGTGGTGGTGGTGGAGGTCAGCCCCCAACACTTCACCCAGGATGGTGGTGGTGGTGGTGGTGGTCAGCCCCCAACACTTCACCCAGGGTGGTGGTGGTGGTGGTGGAGGTCAGCCCCCAACACTTCACCCAGGATGGTGGTGGTGGTGGAGGTCAGCCCCCAACACTTCACCCAGGATGGTGGTGGTGGTGGTGGAGGTCAGCCCCCAACACTTCACCCAGGATGGTGGTGGTGGAGGTCAGCCCCCAACACTTCACCCAGGATGGTGGTGGTGGAGGTCAGCCCCCAACACTTCACGCAGGATGGTGGTGGTGGAGGTCAGCCCCCAACACTTCACCCAGGATGGTGGTGGTGGAGGTCAGCCCCCAACACTTCACCCAGGATGGTGGTGGTGGAGGTCAGCCCCCAACACTTCACGCAGGATGGTGGTGGTGGAGGTCAGCCCCCAACACTTCACCCAGGATGGTGGTGGTGGTGGTGGTCAGCCCCAACACATCACCCAGGATGGTGGTGGTGGTGGTGGTCAGCCCCCAACACATCACCCAGGATGGTGGTGGTGGTGGTGGAGGTCAGCCCCCAACACATCACCCAGGATGGTGGTGGTGGTGGTGGTCAGCCCCCAACACTTCACCCAGGATGGTGGTGGTGGTGGTCAGCCCCCAACACTTCACGCAGGATGGTGGTGGTGGAGGTCAGCCCCCAACACTTCACCCAGGATGGTGGTGGTGGAGGTCAGCCCCCAACACTTCACCCAGGATGGTGGTGGTGGTGGTCAGCCCCCAACACTTCACGCAGGATGGTGGTGGTGGTGGTCAGCCCCCAACACTTCACCCAGGATGGTGGTGGTGGAGGTCAGCCCCCAACACTTCACCCAGGATGGTGGTGGTGGTGGAGGTCAGCCCCCAACACTTCACCCAGGATGGTGGTGGTGGAGGTCAGCCCCCAACACTTCACCCAGGATGGTGGTGGTGGAGGTCAGCCCCCAACACTTCACCCAGGATGGTGGTGGTGGAGGTCAGCCCCCAACACTTCACCCAGGATGGTGGTGGTGGTGGAGGTCAGCCCCCAACACTTCACCCAGGATGGTGGTGGTGGAGGTCAGCCCCCAACACTTCACCCAGGATGGTGGTGGTGGTCAGCCCCCAACACTTCACCCAGGATGGTGGTGGTGGTCAGCCCCCAACACTTCACCCAGGATGATGGTGGTGGTGGAGGTCAGCCCCCAACACTTCACCCAGGATGGTGGTGGTGGTCAGCCCCCAACACTTCACGCAGGATGGTGGTGGTGGTCAGCCCCCAACACTTCACGCAGGATGGTGGTGGTGGAGGTCAGCCCCCAACACTTCACCCAGGATGGTGGTGGTGGTGGAGGTCAGCCCCAACACTTCACCCAGGATGGTGGTGGTGGTGGAGGTCAGCCCCCAACACTTCACCCAGGATGGTGGTGGTGGTGGAGGTCAGCCCCCAACACTTCACGCAGGATGGTGGTGGTGGTGGAGGTCAGCCCCCAACACTTCACCCAGGATGGTGGTGGTGGTGGAGGTCAGCCCCAACACTTCACCCAGGATGGTGGTGGTGGTGGAGGTCAGCCCCCAACACTTCACGCAGGATGGTGGTGATGGAGGTCAGCCCCCAACACTTCACCCAGGATGGTGGTGGTGGTGGAGGTCAGCCCCCAACACATCACCCAGGATGGTGGTGGTGGTGGTGGAGGTCAGCCCCCAACACTTCACGCAGGATGGTGGTGGTGGAGGTCAGCCCCCAACACTTCACCCAGGATGGTGGTGGTGGTGGTGGTCAGCCCCAACACATCACCCAGGATGGTGGTGGTGGTGGTGGAGGTCAGCCCCCAACACATCATCCAGGATGGTGGTGGTGGTGGTGGAGGTCAGCCCCCAACACTTCACGCAGGATGGTGGTGGTGGAGGTCAGCCCCCAACACTTCACCCAGGATGGTGGTGGTGGTGGTGGTCAGCCCCCAACACATCACCCAGGATGGTGGTGGTGGTGGTGGTCAGCCCCCAACACATCACCCAGGATGGTGGTGGTGGTGGTGGTCAGCCCCCAACACTTCACCCAGGATGGTGGTGGTGGTGGAGGTCAGCCCCCAACACATCACCCAGGATGGTGGTGGTGGTGGTGGTGGAGGTCAGCCCCCAACACTTCACCCAGGATGGTGGTGGTGGTGGTGGTGGTCAGCCCCCAACACTTCACCCAGGATGGTGGTGGTGGTGGTGGTGGTCAGCCCCCAACACTTCACCCAGGATGGTGGTGGTGGTGGTGGTCAGCCCCCAACACTTCACCCAGGATGGTGGTGGTGGTGGTCAGCCCCCAACACTTCACCCAGGATGGTGGTGGTGGTGGTGGTGGTCAGCCCCCAACACTTCACCCAGGATGGTGGTGGTGGTGGTCAGCCCCCAACACTTCACCCAGGATGGTGGTGGTGGTGGTGGAGGTCAGCCCCCAACACTTCACCCAGGATGGTGGTGGTGGTGGTGGAGGTCAGCCCCCAACACTTCACCCAGGATGGTGGTGGTGGTGGTGGTGGTCAGCCCCCAACACTTCACCCAGGATGGTGGTGGTGGTGGTGGAGGTCAGCCCCCAACACTTCACCCAGGATGGTGATGGTGGTGGTGGTGGTGGTGGTGGTGGTGGTGGAGGTCAGCCCCCAACACTTCACCCAGGATGGTGGTGGTGGTGGTGGTGGTGGTGGTGGTGGTGGAGGTCAGCCCCCAACACATCACCCAGGATGGTGGGGGTGGTGGTGAAGGTCAGCCCCCAACACTTCACCCAGGATGGTGGTGGTGGTGGTGGAGGTCAGCCCCCAACACTTCACCCAGGATGGTGGTGGTGGTGGTGGAGGTCAGCCCCCAACACTTCACCCAGGATGGTGGTGGTGGTGGTGGTCAGCCCCAACACTTCACCCAGGATGGTGGTGGTGGTGGTGGTCAGCCCCAACACATCACCCAGGATGGTGGTGGTGGTGGTGGTCAGCCCCCAACACTTCACCCAGGATGGTGGTGGTGGTGGTGGTGGTGGTCAGCCCCCAACACTTCACGCAGGATGGTGGTGGTGGTCAGCCCCCAACACTTCACGCAGGATGGTGGTGGTGGTCAGCCCCCAACACTTCACGCAGGATGGTGGTGGTGGAGGTCAGCCCCCAACACTTCACCCAGGATGGTGGTGGTGGTGGAGGTCAGCCCCAACACTTCACCCAGGATGGTGGTGGTGGTGGAGGTCAGCCCCCAACACTTCACCCAGGATGGTGGTGGTGGTGGAGGTCAGCCCCCAACACTTCACGCAGGATGGTGGTGGTGGTGGAGGTCAGCCCCCAACACTTCACCCAGGATGGTGGTGGTGGTGGAGGTCAGCCCCAACACTTCACCCAGGATGGTGGTGGTGGTGGAGGTCAGCCCCCAACACTTCACGCAGGATGGTGGTGATGGAGGTCAGCCCCCAACACTTCACCCAGGATGGTGGTGGTGGTGGAGGT
Organism: Procambarus clarkii; assembly: GCF_040958095.1. Classification (NCBI taxonomy): domain Eukaryota; kingdom Metazoa; phylum Arthropoda; class Malacostraca; order Decapoda; family Cambaridae; genus Procambarus; species Procambarus clarkii. Next base: position 28,029,463 of record NC_091162.1, read on the forward strand.
CAGCCCCCAACACATCACCCAGGATGGTGGTGGTGGTGGTGGAGGTCAGCCCCCAACACTTCACGCAGGATGGTGGTGGTGGAGGTCAGCCCCCAACACTTCACCCAGGATGGTGGTGGTGGTGGTGGTCAGCCCCAACACATCACCCAGGATGGTGGTGGTGGTGGTGGAGGTCAGCCCCCAACACATCATCCAGGATGGTGGTGGTGGTGGTGGAGGTCAGCCCCCAACACTTCACGCAGGATGGTGGTGGTGGAGGTCAGCCCCCAACACTTCACCCAGGATGGTGGTGGTGGTGGTGGTCAGCCCCCAACACATCACCCAGGATGGTGGTGGTGGTGGTGGTCAGCCCCCAACACATCACCCAGGATGGTGGTGGTGGTGGTGGTCAGCCCCCAACACTTCACCCAGGATGGTGGTGGTGGTGGAGGTCAGCCCCCAACACATCACCCAGGATGGTGGTGGTGGTGGTGGAGGTCAGCCCCCAACACTTCACCCAGGATGGTGGTGGTGGTGGTGGTGGTCAGCCCCCAACACTTCACCCAGGATGGTGGTGGTGGTGGTGGTGGTCAGCCCCCAACACTTCACCCAGGATGGTGGTGGTGGTGGTGGTCAGCCCCCAACACTTCACCCAGGATGGTGGTGGTGGTGGTCAGCCCCCAACACTTCACCCAGGATGGTGGTGGTGGTGGTGGTGGTCAGCCCCCAACACTTCACCCAGGATGGTGGTGGTGGTGGTCAGCCCCCAACACTTCACCCAGGATGGTGGTGGTGGTGGTGGAGGTCAGCCCCCAACACTTCACCCAGGATGGTGGTGGTGGTGGTGGTGGTCAGCCCCCAACACTTCACCCAGGATGGTGGTGGTGGTGGTGGTGGTCAGCCCCCAACACTTCACCCAGGATGGTGGTGGTGGTGGTGGAGGTCAGCCCCCAACACTTCACCCAGGATGGTGGTGGTGGTGGTGGTGGTGGTGGTGGTGGAGGTCAGCCCCCAACACTTCACCCAGGATGGTGGTGGTGGTGGTGGTGGTGGTGGTGGTGGTGGAGGTCAGCCCCCAACACATCACCCAGGATGGTGGGGGTGGTGGTGAAGGTCAGCCCCCAACACTTCACCCAGGATGGTGGTGGTGGTGGTGGAGGTCAGCCCCCAACACTTCACCCAGGATGGTGGTGGTGGTGGTGGAGGTCAGCCCCCAACACTTCACCCAGGATGGTGGTGGTGGTGGTGGTCAGCCCCAACACTTCACCCAGGATGGTGGTGGTGGTGGTGGTCAGCCCCAACACATCACCCAGGATGGTGGTGGTGGTGGTGGTCAGCCCCCAACACTTCACCCAGGATGGTGGTGGTGGTGGTGGTGGTGGTCAGCCCCCAACACTTCACGCAGGATGGTGGTGGTGGTGGAGGTCAGCCCCCAACACTTCACGCAGGATGGTGGTGGTGGTGAAGGTCAGCCCCCAACACTTTACCCAGGATGGTGGTGGTGGTGGAGGTCAGCCCCCAACACTTCACGCAGGATGGTGGTGGTGGTGGAGGTCAGCCCCCAACACTTCACCCAGGATGGTGGTGGTGGTGGTGGTCAGCCCCCAACACATCACCCAGGATGGTGGTGGTGGTGGTGGTCAGCCCCCAACACTTCACCCAGGATGGTGGTGGTGGTGGAGGTCAGCCCCCAACACATCACCCAGGATGGTGGTGGTGGTGGAGGTCAGCCCCCAACACTTCACCCAGGATGGTGGTGGTGGAGGTCAGCCCCCAACACTTCACGTCAACCATAATATTCGTCCCGGGGGAACAATTGGTGCTAAAAGTACTGTGTGTCACACACGAGTTGTTCACATCTTTTCTCTTCACAAGACCTGGACAGTCTTAAGTCATCTCTGAACCATTGGTTGCCACATATAACACACCTTTGTGTTGCCACATATACCACACCTTTGTGTTGCCACATATACTACACCTTTGTGTTGCCACATATACCACACCTTTGTGTTGCCACATATACCACACCTTTGTGTTGCCACATATACCACACCTTTGTGTTGCCACATATACCACACCTTTGTGTTGCCACATATACCACACCTTTGTGTTGCCACATATACCACACCTTTGTGTTGCCACATATACTACACCTTTGTGTTGCCACATATACCACACCTTTGTGTTGCCACATATACCACACCTTTGTGTTGCCACATATACCACACCTTTGTGTTGCCACATATACCACACCTTTGTGTTGCCACATATACTACACCTTTGTGTTGCCACATATACCACACCTTTGTGTTGCCACATATACCACACCTTTGTGTTGCCACATATACCACACCTTTGTGTTGCCACATATACCACACCTTTGTGTTGCCACATATACTACACCTTTGTGTTGCCACATATACCACACCTTTGTGTTGCCACATATACTACACCTTTGTGTTGCCACATATACCACACCTTTGTGTTGCCACATATACCACACCTTTGTGTTGCCACATATGCCACGCATTTGTGTTGCCACATATACCACACCTTTGTGTTGCCACATATACTACACCTTTGTGTTGCCACATATACCACACCTTTGTGTTGCCACATATACCACACCTTTGTGTTGCCACATATGCCACGCATTTGTGTTGCCACATAAGAAGCACAATTCCCCTCCACTTGTGTCCCAAGTGTGCGCCATGTTCCTCAGTGTTGACCATGGCATGAGAGGTGCTGACACACCCTCCACACTGCTGCACCCGCGTCTCCCTCACCTTTGGTCTCTCTAAACAATATTTTATACAACAATCAAGATGATAAACCACTTGTATTGTGCAGGTGTGGGGCACAGTGTTCAGGTGTGGGGCACAGTGTTCAGGTGTGGGGCACAGTGTTCAGGTGTGGGGCACAGTGTTCAGGTGTGGGTCACAGTGTTCAGGTGTGGGACACAGTGTTCAGGTGTGGGACACAGTGTTTAGTTGTGGGGCACAGTGTTCAGGTGTGGGGGCACAGTGTTCAGGTGTGGGGCACAGTGTTCAGGTGTGGGGCACAGTGTTCAGGTGTGGGGCACAGTGTTCAGGTGTTGGACACAGTGTTCAGGTGTGGGGCACAGTGTTCAGGTGTGGGACACAGTGTTTAGTTGTGGGGCACAGTGTTCAGGTGTGGGGCACAGTGTTCAGGTGTGGGGGCACAGTGTTCAGGTGTGGGGCACAGTGTTCAGGTGTGGGGCACAGTGTTCAGGTGTGGGGCACAGTGTTCAGGTGTTGGACACAGGGTTCAGGTGTGGGGCACAGTGTTCAGGTGTGGGACACAGTGTTCAGGTGTGGGGCACAGTGTTCAGGTGTGGGGCACAGTGTTCAGGTGTGGGGCACAGTGTTCAGGTGTGGGGCACAGTGTTCAGGTGTGGGGCACAGTGTTCAGGTGTGGGGCACAGTGTTCAGGTGTGGGGCACAGTGTTCAGGTGTGGGACACAGTGTTCAGGTGTGGGACACAGTGTTCAGGTGTGGGACACAGTGTTCAGGTGTGGGACACAGTGTTCAGGTGTGGGACACAGTGTTCAGGTGTGGGGCACAGTGTTCAGGTGTAGGGCACAGTGTTCAGGTGTAGGGCACAGTGTTCAGGTGTGGGACACAGTGTTCAGGTGTGGGACACAGTGTTCAGGTGTGGGACACAGTGTTCAGGTGTGGGGCACAGTGTTCAGGTGTGGGGCACAGTGTTCAGGTGTAGGGCACAGTGTTCAGGTGTGGGACACAGTGTTCAGGTGTGGGACACAGTGTTCAGGTGTGGGGCACAGTGTTCAGGTGTGGGGCACAGTGTTCAGGTGTAGGGCACAGTGTTCAGGTGTAGGGCACAGTGTTCAGGTGTAGGGCACAGTGTTCAGGTGTTGGGGCACAGTGTTCAGGTGTGGGGCACAGTGTTCAGGTGTAGGGCACAGTGTTCAGGTGTGGGGACACAGTGTTCAGGTGTGGGGCACAGTGTTCAGGTGTGGGGCACAGTGTTCAGGTGTAGGGCACAGTGTTCAGGTGTGGGACACAGTGTTCAGGTGTGGGACACAGTGTTCAGGTGTGGGGCACAGTGTTCAGGTGTGGGGCACAGTGTTCAGGTGTGGTGCACAGTGTTCAGGTGTGGGCACAGTGTTCAGGTGTTGGACACAGTGTTCAGGTGTGGGCACAGTGTTCAGGTGTGGGACACAGTGTTCAGGTGTAGGGCACAGTGTTCAGGTGTAGGGCACAGTGTTCAGGTGTGGGACACAGTGTTCAGGTGTTGGGGCACAGTGTTCAGGTGTGGGGCACAGTGTTCAGGTGTGGGGCACAGTGTTCAGGTGTGGGACACAGTGTTCAGGTGTGGGGCACAGTGTTCAGGTGTGGGACACAGTGTTCAGGTGTGGGGCACAGTGTTCAGGTGTGGGACACAGTGTTCAGGTGTGGGGCACAGTGTTCAGGTGTGGGACACAGTGTTCAGGTGGGGGGCACAGTGTTCAGGTGTGGGGCACAGTGTTCAGGTGGGGGCACAGTGTTCAGGTGGGGGGCACAGTGTTCAGGTGTGGGACACAGTGTTCAGGTGTGGGGCACAGTGTTCAGGTGTGGGACACAGTGTTCAGGTGGGGGGCACAGTGTTCAGGTGTGGGGCACAGTGTTCAGGTGTGGGGCACAGTGTTCAGGTGTGGGGCACAGTGTTCAGGTGGGGGGCACAGTGTTAAGGTGTGGGGCACAGTGTTCAGGTGTGGGGCACAGTGTTCAGGTGTGGGGCACAGTGTTCAGGTGTGGGGCACAGTGTTCAGGTGTGGGGCACAGTGTTCAGGTGTGGGGCACAGTGTTCAGGTGTGGGGCACAGTGTTCAGGTGTGGGACACAGTGTGCAGGTGTGGGGCACAGTGTTCAGGTGTGGGGCACAGTGTTCAGATGTGGGGCACAGTGTTCAGGTATCACATAATCTGTAGTAGACATGAATAAAGTAATTAAAACTCAATACATCTTCAACAAAGCCAATAATAAGAGGTAGACACTCACAACGGTACATTATGATCACAGTGGAACACAGTGGTGTTGACAGTGTTGGTGTGCAGTGTTGGTGTGCAGTGTGCAGTGTTGGTGTGCAGTGTTGGTGTGCAGTGTGCAGTGTTGGTGTGCAGCAGCAGCCGCCCTCTGACAGCAACACACTTGGACAAACTCTCCCCATACCTGACCCGGAGTGAACGCTGAACACATCCCCAGAGACCAGAGCAACTTTTGTGACAACACCTGCCTACACCTGCGTGCACTAGTCACATGTGTGGCTCCTTGACTAGTCACACATGTGTGGCTCCTTGGCTAGTCACACATGTGTGCCTTGACTAGTCACACATGTGTGGCTCCTTGGCTAGTTACACATGTGTGGCTCCTTGACTAGTCACACATGTGTGGCTCCTTGGCTAGTCACACATGTGTGCCTTGACTAGTCACACATGTGACTATTATTATATTAATATACAAACCGCCAGATGCAACAGTTGAGGAATTCACTGAACAGATGCACAAAATAGAGAATATCCTTGATAACCTAGCAAACCCAGTACCAGATATTATCTTCCTTGGAGACTTCAATCTGCCCAGTTTAAAATGGAGAATAGTAAACAATAACATTATAGCAGGAAGTCAACCTGGAAATAATCAACCACAGGTCAGAGAACTACTGAGATTCTGTGACAAATTCTCGCTCAGTCAGCAGATTACAGAACCAACTAGGAACGAAAACACGCTGGACCTGATATTCACGAACAATGAGGAGCTAATCAGAGACATTACTGTCTCAGACACTACGTACTCGGACCACAAGCTCATTGAAGTGCAAACTAACATTAATAACGGTAGTAGGCCCAAGAGAAACAACAAGCGAGAAGGGCTATTCAATAAATTCAATTTTAATAATAAGAGGGATAGACTGGGATAAAATAAACAGGGAACTTACAAACATTCAATGGGAAAATGTTCTAAGAGATAAAAATCCTACACAAGGAATAGAAAAACTGACTTCTGAAGCATATGAAGTCTGTCTGAAACATGTTCCTTTGAGGAAAGCCAGAAAGAGGTCCAATGTAGAAAGAGAACGCAGACGACATTACAAAAGGAGGAAGAAATTAACGGAAATGCTTAAGCAGACACGACTCTCCATACAGAGAAGAAATAATTTAAACAGGGAGATTGAAGAAATCGAACAGAGACGGAAGCAGTCCTATCAGACTGAAGAAAGGCAACTAGAACAGAAAGCAATTCAAGAAATATAGAAAAACCCAAAATATTCCCTCACATATGCTAAATCAAAAGCGAAAATCACTGCCAGTATTGGACCTATTCGTATTAGTGAAGGTTCATACACTGAGGATGACAAAGAAATTAGTGATATCCTAAAAAAGCAGTATGAAGACATGTTTTGCACTCCGATACTCAGCATGAAAGTGGAAGATTCGGACAATTTCTTTATGAATGATACTCAAACACCTGTAAATATAACTGATATCAGCACGAGCGTGGCAGATTTTGAAAGAGAAATTGACAATATGCCCATGCACTCAGCCCCGGGTCCAGACTCATGGAATTCAATATTTATAAAGAAATGCAAAGTGCCAGTAGCACAGGCACTCAGTATAGTGTGGAGGAAGAGCTTGGACACGGGGGAGATACCAGATGCGCTTAAAGCAGCAGACATAGCCCCTCTACACAAGGGAAGGAGCAAAGCATTGGCAAAGAATTATAGACCAGTTGCACTAACGTCCCACATAATAAAAATATTTGAAAGAGTGATCAGGAGTCAGGTCACTAGATTCATGGAAATCAATGACCTCCACAACCCAGGCCAACATGGATTTAGAGCGGGAAGATCATGCCTCTCACAGCTACTTGACCACTATGACAAAATCACTGAGGCATTAGAGGAAAAATATAATGCAGATGTCGTATACACAGATTTTGCAAAGGCATTCGACAAATGTGACCATGGAGTGATTGCACACAAAATGAGGTCAATGGGTATAACTGGTAAAGTAGGACGCTGGATACTCAATTTCCTGTCGAACAGAACACAAAGAGTAACAGTCAATCAAGTAAAATCGAATCCGAGCGATGTTAAAAGCTCTGTACCTCAAGGTACAGTCCTTGCACCGCTACTGTTCCTTATTCTCATATAAGATATAGACAAAAAGACAAGTCACAGCTTCATGTCATCCTTTACAGATGATACAAAAATCAGCATGAAAATTACCTCTGCTGAAGACATTAATAAACTACAAACAGATATTAATTTAACTTGTTTGCAAAGTTTTCGATTGGGCAGCAGAAAATAACATGATGTTTAACGGTGATAAATTCCAGGTACTCAGGTACGGCAAAAATGAGGCTCTGAAACATAATACAGGGTACCAAACACAATCGAATCTGCCCATAGTAGGAAAACAGCATGTCAAGGATTTGGGAATAATGATGTCCGACGACCTAACGTTTAGGGAGCATAACCAAGCAAATATTGCGACAGCCAGAAAAATGATAGGATGGATTACGAGAACCTTCAAGTCCAGAGATCCCATCACAATGGTTGTACTCTTCAAATCACTTGCGTTGTCCCGTCTTGAGTACTGCTCAGTACTCACTTCCCCCTTCAGAGCAGGAGAGATTGCTGAAATAGAGGGAATACAGAGAACATATACGGCTCGCATAGACGTGATAAAGCACCTAATTTATTGGGATCATCTCAAAGCTCTCCAAATGTACTCACTAGAAAGGAGACGAGAGAGATACCAAATAATATACACATGGAAAATACTGGAGGGCCAGGTCCCAAATCTGCACAGTAAAATAACAACGTACTGGAGTGAACGATATGGAAGAAAATGCAGAATAGAACCAGTGAAGAGCAGAGGTGCCATAGGCACAATCAGAGAACACTGTATGAACATCAGAGGTCCGCGGTTGTTCAACGTCCTACCAGCGAGCATTAGAAATATTACAGGAACAACCGTGGACATCTTCAAGAGGAAACTAGATTGTTTCCTTCAAGGAGTGCCGGACCAACCGGGCTGTGGTGGGTATGTGGGCCTGCGGGCCGCTCCAACTAACAGCCTGGTGGACCAAACTCTCACAAGTCAAGCCTGGCCTCGGGCTGGGCTTGGGGAGTAGAAGAACTCCCAGAACCCCATCAACCAGGTATGTGTGGCTCCTTGACTAGTCACACATGTTGTTCATCTCAGGATCACCCACACCCAAGGGTTAGCACCTATTGCTCTGCCTTCCACAATGAGCTAGGTGAGAATCCACGGTCACTGGAGGAGATATGTTCGCGACATATATTATACCAAAATCATCTATAATATAGGCAGCAGGAGAGTGTTCGACAGAGGTGAACCCTGAGTGTCCAGAGGAGCTGGGGTGGTACAAGCGGCGGTGTGTACCCTCCAACACACTGCTGGAACCCTGAGTGTACAGAGGAGCTGGGGTAGTACAAGCGGCGGTGTGTACCCTCCACCACACTGCTGGAACTATGAGGGCAAGTTGTCGGGACAGTTATGTGTGAGAGGAGAGCGAGTAAGGTGCTCTTGATCTTACACCACTCTTTACAGGTGGAAAGGCGACTCCCAGGAGCTCAAGCTCAGCCAAAAGCATGCACAACGAGGTGAGTATACAAACACACACACACACATGTACACACGCACACACGCATGTACACACGCACACACGCATGTACACACGTATCATCTGGGAGAGGAAATTCTTCAGGAGTCAGAGAAGGAAAAAGACTTGGGGGTTGATATCACGCCAGACCTGTCTCCTGCAGCACATATCAAGCGGATAACATCAGCGGCATATGCCAGGCTGGCCAACATACGAACGGCATTCAGAAACTTGTGTAAAGAATCATTCAGAACTTTGTATACCACATATGTCAGGCCAATCCTGGAGTATGCAGCCCCAGCATGGAGTCCATATCTAGTCAAGGATAAGACTAAACTGGAAAAGGTTCAAAGGTTTGCCACCAGACTAGTACCCGAGCTGAGAGGTATGAGCTACGAGGAGAGACTACGGGAATTAAACCTCACTTCGCTGGAAGACAGAAGAGTTAGGGGGGACATGATCACCACATTCAAGATTCTGAAGGGGATTGATAGGGTAGATAAAGACAGTCTATTTAACACAAGGGGAACACGCACAAGGGGACACAGGTGGAAACTGAGTGCCCAAATGAGCCACAGAGATATTAGAAAGAACTTTTTTAGTGTCAGAGTGGTTGACAAATGGAATGCATTAGGAAGTGATGTGGTGGAGGCTGACTCCATACACAGTTTCAAGTGTAGATATGACAGAGCCCGATAGGCTCATGAATCTGTACACCTGTTGATTGACGGTTGAGAGGCGGGACCAAAGAGCCAGAGCTCAACCCCCGCAAACACAACTAGGTGAGTACAACTAGGTGAGTACACGCACACACACATGTACACACGCACACACGCATGTACACACGCACACACGCACACACGCATGTACACACGCACACACGCACACACGCATGTACACACGCACACACCCATGTACACACGCATGTACACACGCACACACGCATGTACACACGCACACACACATGTACACACGCATGTACACACGCACACACGCATGTACACACGCATGTACACACGCACACACGCATGTACACAGGCACACACGCATGTACACAGGCATGTACACACGCACACACGCATGTACACACGCACACACACATGTACACACGCACACACGCATGTACACACGCACACACGCATGTACACACGCACACACGCATATACACACGCATGTACACACGCATGTACACACGCACACACGCATGTACACACGCACACACACATGTACACACGCATGTACACACGCATGTACACACGCATGTACACACGCACACACGCATATACACACGCACACACACATGTACACACGCACACACACATGTACACACGCACACACACATGTACACACGCACACACACATGTACACACGCACACACACATGTACACACGCACACACGCATGTACACACGCACACACACATGTACACACGCACACACGCATGTACACACGCACACACACATGTACACACGCACACACGCATATACACACGCACACACGCATGTACACACGCACACACACATATACACACGCACACACACATGTACACACGCACACACACATGTACACACGCACACACACATGTACACACGCACACACACATGTACACACGCACACACACATGTACACACGCACACACACATGTACACACGCACACACACATGTACACACGCACACACACATGTACACACGCACACACACATGTACACACGCACACACACATGTACACACGCACACACACATGTACACACGCACACACACATGTACACACGCACACACACATGTACACACGCACACACACATGTACACACGCACACACACATGTACACACGCACACACACATGTACACACGCACACACACATGTACACACGCACACACACATGTACACACGCACACACACATGTACACACGCACACACACATGTACACACGCACACACACATGTACACACGCACACACACATGTACACACGCACACACACATGTACACACGCACACACACATGTACACACGCACACACACATGTACACACGCACACACACATATACACACGCACACACACATATACACACGCACACACACATGTACACACGCACACACACATGTACACACGCACACACACATATACACACGCACACACACATGTACACACGCACACACACATGTACACACGCACACACACATGTACACACGCACACACACATGTACACACGCACACACACATATACACACGCACACACACATGTACACACGCACACACACATGTACACACGCACACACACATGTACACACGCACACACACATGTACACACGCACACACACATGTACACACGCACACACACATATACACACGCACACACACATGTACACACGCACACACACATGTACACACGCACACACACATGTACACACGCACACACACATGTACACACGCACACACACATGTACACACGCACACACACATGTACACACGCACACACACATGTACACACGCACACACACATGTACACACGCACACACACATGTACACACGCACACACACATGTACACACGCACACACACATGTACACACGCACACACGCATGTACACACGCACACACACATGTACACACGCACACACACATGTACACACGCACACACACATGTACACACGCACACACACATGTACACACGCACACACACATGTACACACGCACACACACATGTACACACGCACACACACATGTACACACGCACACACACATGTACACACGCACACACACATGTACACACGCACACACGCATGTACACACGCACACACACATGTACACACGCACACACACATGTACACACGCACACACACATGTACACACGCACACACACATGTACACACGCACACACACATGTACACACGCACACACGCACACACACATGTACACACGCACACACACATGTACACACGCACACACACATGTACACACGCACACACACATGTACACACGCACACACACATGTACACACGCACACACGCATGTACACACCACACACACATGTACACACGCACACACACATGTACACACGCACACACACATGTACACACGCACACACACATGTACACACGCACACACACATGTACACACGCACACACACATGTACACACGCACACACACATGTACACACGCACACACACATGTACACACGCACACACACATGTACACACGCACACACACATGTACACACGCACACACACATGTACACACGCACACACACATGTACACACGCAACACACACATGTACACACGCACACACACATGTACACACGCACACACACATGTACACACGCACACACACATGTACACATGCACAAAAGCAATATACAAGCATCAGAGGCGTTACACAATTTACAACTTGCATCACAACATTAAGACTACCTGCAGGGAGCACTTGCCTGCCTGGCTGGCTGGCTGGCTGGATGGCTGACTCGCTGGCTGGCTGGCTGGCTGGCTGGCTGGCTGGATGGCTGACTCGCTGGCTGGCTGGCTGGCTGGATGGCTGACTCGCTGGCTGGCTGGCTGGCTGGATGGCTGACTCGCTGGCTGGCTGGCTGGCTGGATGGCTGACTCGCTGGCTGGCTGGCTGGCTGGCTGGCTGTCTGGCTGGCTATCTGGCTGCCTAGCTGGCTGACTGGTTGGCTGGCTGGCTGGCTGACTGGCTGACTGTCTGTCTGGCTGATTGGCTGACTGTCTGTCTGGTTGGCTGGCTGCCTAGCTGACTGGCTGGCTGGCTGACTGGCTGGCTGGCTGTCTGGCTGGCTGCCTAGGTGGCTGGCTGGCTAGCTGTCTATCTGGCTGGCTGTCTGGCTGGCTGCCTGGCTGGCTGGCTGTCTAGCTGGCTGTCTGGCTGGCTATCTGGCTGCCTAGCTGGTGGCTGACTGGCTGGCTGTCTGGCTGACTAGCTGGCTGGCTGACTGACTGACTGTGGCTGGCTGGCTGGCTAGCTGCCTGGTTTGCTCGCTGTCTGGCTGGCTGGCTGACTGGCTGACTTGCTGGCTGTCTGAATGACTAGATGGCTGACTGGCTGGCTGACTGGCTGCCTGACTGGCTGGCTGGCTGCCTGGATCGCTGGATGTCTGTCTGGCTGACTAGCTGGCTGGCTAACTCGCTCGCTGGCTGACTGACTGACTGGCTGACTGGCTGGCTGGCTGGCTGGCTGAATGACTGAATGGCTGACTGACTGGCTGGCTGACTAGCTGGCTGGCTGTCTGGCTGACTAGCTGGCTGGCTGACTCGCTGGCTGGCTGGCTGGCTGGCTGGCTGGCTGGCTGTCTGGCTGGCTGGCTGTCTGGCTGACAAGCTGGCTGGCTGGCTGGCTGGCTGGCTGTCAGGCTTGCTGTCTGGCTGGCTGACTGACTGGCTATCTGACTGACTGCCTGGCTGACTGACTGTCTGACTGACTGGCTGACTGGCTGTCTGACTAACTGGCTGGCTGGCTGAATGGCTGGCTGGTTGGCTGTCTGGCTGGCTGGCTGGCTGGCTGACTAGCTGGCTGGCTGACTGATGACTGACTGGCTGGCTGGCTGACTGGCTGGCAGGCTGACTGACTGACTGGCTGGCTGGCTGGCTGGCTGGCTGGCTGGCTGGCTAGCTGGCTGTCTGGCTGGCTGGTTGTCTGGCTGGCTGTCTGGCTGGCTGGCTGGCTGGCTGATTGGCTGACAGCCTAGCTAGCTGTCTGACTGACTAGCTGGCTGGCTGGCTGACTGACTGGCTGGCTGGCGGGCTGGCTGGCTAGCTGGCTGTCTGTCTGTCTGGCTGGCTGTCTGTCTGGCTGGCTGGCTGGCTGGCTGGCTGGCTGGCTGGCTGGCTGGCTAGCTGGCTGTCTGTCTGTCTGGCTGACTCGCTTGGTGGCTGGCTGACCCCTCCTTCACCCCCCCCCCACCCCCCACCAACTCTCACCTGTCTCTCACTCTCCCACAGCCTGACTCTCCCAGTGTGGCCGCCACTCTCACTTTCCCACAGCCTGACTCTCCCAGTGTGGCCACGACTCTCCCACAGCCTGACTCTCCCAGTGTGGCCACGACTCTCACTCTCCCACAGCCTGACTCTCCCAGTGTGGCCGCCACTCTCCCACAACTTGACTCTCCCAGTGTGGCTGCCACTCTCACTCTCCCACAGCCTGACTCTCCCAGTGTGGCCACGACTCTCACTCTCCCACAGCCTGACTCTCCCAGTGTGGCCGCCACTCTCCCACAGCCTGACTCTCCCAGTGTGGCCGCCACTCTCACTCTCCCACAGCCTGACTCTCCCAGTGTGGCCACGACTCTCACTCTCCTACAGCCTGACTCTCCCAGTGTGGCCGAAACTCTCACTCTCCCACAGCCTGACTCTCCCAGTGTGGCCGCCAGCGCCACTCTCCCACTGCCTGACTCTCCCAGTGTGGCCGCCACTCTCACTCTCCCACAGCCTGACTCTCCCAGTGTGGCCACGACTCTCACTCTCCCACAGCCTGACTCTCCCAGTGTGGCCGCCACTCTCCCACAGCCTGACTCTCCTAGTGTGGCCACGACTCTCACTCTCCCACAGCCTGACTCTCCCAGTGTGGCCGCCAGCGCCACTCTCCCACAGCCTGACTCTCCCAGTGTGGCCGCCACTCTCATTCTCCCACAGCCTGACTCTCCCAGTGTGGCCGCCACTCTCACTCTCCCACAGCCTGACTCTCCCAGTGTGGCCGCCACTCTCCCACAGCCTGACTCTCCCAGTGTGGCCGCCACTCTCCCACAGCCTGACTCTCCCAGTGTGGCCGCCACTCTCCCACAGCCTGACTCTCCCAATATGGCCGCCACTCTCCCACAGCCTGACTCTCCCAGTGTGGCCGCCACTCTCCCACAGCCTGACTCTCCCAGTGTGGCCTCCACTCTCACTCTCCCACAGCCTGACTCTCCCAGTGTGGCCGCGACTCTCACTCTCCCACAGCCTGACTCTCCCAGTATTGCCGCCACTCTCACTCTCCCACAGCCTGACTCTCCCAGTGTGGCCGCCACTCTCCCACTGCCTGACTCTCCCAGTGTGGCCGCCACTCTCACTCTCCCACAGCCTGACTCTCCCAGTGTGGCCACGACTCTCACTCTCCCACAGCCTGACTCTCCCAGTGTGGCCACGACTCTCACTCTCCCACAGCCTGACTCTCCCAGTGTGGCCGCCACTCTCCCACAGCCTGACTCTCCTAGTGTGGCCACGACTCTCACTCTCCCACAGCCTGACTCTCCCAGTGTGGCCGCCAGCGCCACTCTCCCACAGCCTGACTCTCCCAGTGTGGCCGCCACTCTCATTCTCCCACAGCCTGACTCTCCCAGTGTGGCCGCCACTCTCACTCTCCCACAGCCTGACTCTCCCAGTGTGGCCGCCACTCTCCCACAGCCTGACTCTCCCAGTGTGGCCGCCACTCTCCCACAGCCTGACTCTCCTAGTGTGGCCACGACTCTCACTCTCCCACAGCCTGACTCTCCCAGTGTGGCCGCCAGCGCCACTCTCCCACAGCCTGACTCTCCCAGTGTGGCCGCCACTCTCATTCTCCCACAGCCTGACTCTCCCAGTGTGGCCGCCACTCTCACTCTCCCACAGCCTGACTCTCCCAGTGTGGCCGCCACTCTCCCACAGCCTGACTCTCCCAGTGTGGCCGCCACTCTCCCACAGCCTGACTCTCCCAGTGTGGCCGCCACTCTCCCACAGCCTGACTCTCCCAATGTGGCCGCCACTCTCCCACAGCCTGACTCTCCCAGTGTGGACGCCACTCTCCCACAGCCTGACTCTCCCAGTGTGGCCTCCACTCTCACTCTCCCACAGCCTGACTCTCCCAGTGTGGCCTCCACTCTCACTCTCCCACAGCCTGACTCTCCCAGTGTGGCCGCGACTCTCACTCTCCCACAGCCTGACTCTCCCAGTATTGCCGCCACTCTCACTCTCCCACAGCCTGACTCTCCCAGTGTGGCCGCCACTCTCCCACAGCCTGACTCTCCCAGTGTGGCCGCCACTCTCACTCTCCCACAGCCTGACTCTCCCAGTGTGGCCACGACTCTCACTCTCCCACAGCCTGACTCTCCCAGTGTGGCCGCGACTCTCACTCTCCCACAGCCTGACTCTCCCAGTGTGGCCGCCACTCTCCCACAGCCTGACTCTCCCAGTGTGGCCGCCACTCTCCCAGTGTGGCCGCGACTCTCCCAGTGTGGCCACGACTCTCACTCTCCCACAGCCTGACTCTCCCAGTGTGGCCGCCACTCACTCTCCCACAGCCTGACTCTCCCAGTGTGGCCGCGACTCTCACTCTCCCACAGCCTGACTCTCCCAGTGTTGCCGCCACTCTCACTCTCCCACAGCTTGACTCTCCCAGTGTGGCCGCCACTCTCCCACAGCCTGACTCTCCCAGTGTGGCCGCCACTCTCCCACAGCCTGACTCTCCCAGTGTGGCCACGACTCTCACTCTCCCACAGCCTGACTCTCCCAGTGTGGCCGCGACTCTCACTCTCCCACAGCCTGACTCTCCCAGTGTGGCCACAACTCTCACTCTCCCACAGCCTGACTCTCCCAGTGTGGCCACGACTCTCACTCTCCCACAGCCTGACTCTCCCAGTGTGGCCGCCACTCTCCCACAGCCTGACTCTCCCAGTGTGGCCGCGACTCTCACTCTCCCACAGCCTGACTCTCCCAGTGTGGCCACGACTCTCACTCTCCCACAGCCTGACTCTCCCAGTGTGGCCGCCACTCTCACTCTCCCACAGCCTGACTCTCCCAGTGTGGCCGCCACTCTCCCACAGCCTGACTCTCCCAGTGTGGCCGCCACTCTCCCACAGCCTGACTCTCCCAGTGTGGCCGCCACTCTCCCAGTGTGGCCGCGACTCTCCCAGTGTGGCCGCCACTCTCCCACAGCCTGACTCTCCCAGTGTGGCCACGACTCTCACTCTCCCACAGCCTGACTCTCCCAGTGTGGCCACGACTCTCACTCTCCCACAGCCTGACTCTCCCAGCGTGGCCGCCACTCTCCCACAGTCTGACTCTCCCAGTGTGGCCGCGACTCTCCCAGTGTGGCCGCGACTCTCCCAGTGTGGCCGCGACTCTCCCAGTGTGGCCGCGACTCTCCCAGTGTGGCCGCGACTCTCCCAGTGTGGCCGCGACTCTCCCAGTGTGGCCGCCACTCTCCCAGTGTGGCAGCGACTCTCCCAGTGTGGCCACCACTCTCCTAGTGTGGCCGCCACTCTCCCAGTGTGGCCGCGACTCTCCCAGTGTGGCCGCCACTCTCCCAGTGTGGCCGCGACTCTCCCAGTGTGGCCGCCACTCTCCCAGTGTGGCCGCCATTCTCCCAGTGTGGCCGCCACTCTCCCAGTGTGGCCGCCACTCCCCCAGTGTGGCCGCCACTCTCCCAGTGTGGCCGCGACTCTCCCAGTGTGGCCGCCACTCTCCCAGTGTGGCCGCCACTCTCCCAGTGTGGCCGCCACTCTCCCTGGCCCACAGCGCACCTTTAACTCTCTCACTTCACCACTCTCTCACTACCTCAGTAAAAGTTATCCTCAGCTATTTAGGGTCCGGAGCTGTTCACAATGACCTGGTTTACTCGTTAACCTGCTGCAGGCCAGGTGGTTCACCAGGACTGGTGCAGGACACGTGGTTCACCAGGACTGGTGCAGGACAGGTGGTTCACCAGGACTGGTGCAGGACACGTGGTTCACCAGGACTGGTGCAGGACAGGTGGTTCACCAGGCCTGGTGCAGGCCAGGTGGTTCCCCAGGACTGGTGCAGGACAGGTGGTTCACCAGGCCTGGTGCAGGACAGGTGGTTCACCAGGCCTGGTGCAGGCCAGGTGGTTCACCAGGCCTGGTGCAGGTCAGGTGGTTCACCAGGACTGGTGCAGGACAGGTGGTTCACCAGGCCTGGTGCAGGCCAGGTGGTTCACCAAGCCTGGTGCAGGCCAGGTGGTTCACCAGGCCTGGTGCAGGCCAGGTGGGTCACCAGGACTGGTGCAGGACAGGTGGTTCACCAGGCCTGGTGCAGGCCAGGTGGTTCACCAGGCCTGGTGCAGGCCAGGTGGTTCACCAGGCCTGCTGCAGGGCAGGTGGTTCACCAGGCCTGGTGCAGGACAGGTGGTTTACCAGGCCTGGTGCAGGACAGGTGGTTCACCAGGCCTGGTGCATGCCAGGTGGTTCACCAGAACTGGTGCAGGACAGGTGGTTCACCAGGCCTGGTGCAGGCCAGGTGGTTCACCAGGCCTGCTGCAGGACAGGTGGTTCACCAGGCCTGGTACAGGCATCGTGGTTCACCAGGACTGGTGCAGGACAGGTGGTTCACCAGGACTGGTGCAGGAAAGGTGGTTCACCAGGCCTGGTGCAGGACAGGTGGTTCACCATGCCTGGTGCAGGACAGGTGGTTCACCAGGACTGGTGCAGGACAGGTGGTTCACCAGGACTGGTGCAGGACACGTGGTTCACCAGGACTGGTGCAGGACAGGTGGTACACCAGGACTGGTGCAGGACAGGTGGTACACCAGGACTGGTGCAGGACAGGTGGTTCACCAGGACTGGTGCAGGACAGGTGGTTCACCAGGACTGGTGCAGGCCAGGTGGTTCACCAGGACTGGTGCAGGACAGGTGGTTCACCAGGACTGGTGCAGGACAGGTGGTTCACCAGGACTGGTGCAGAACAGGTGGTTCACCAGGACTGGTGCAGGACAGGTGGTTCACCAGGACTGGTGCAGGACAGGTGGTTCACCAGGCCTGGTGCAGGCCAGGTGGTTCACCAGGACTGGTGCAGGACAGGTGGTTCACCAGGCCTGGTGCAGGCCAGGTGGTTCATCAGGACTGGTTCAGGACAGGTGGTTCACCAGGCCTGGTGCAGGACAGGTGGTTCACCAGGCCTGGTGCAGGACAGGTGGTTCACCAGGCCTGGTGCAGGACATGTGGTTCACCAGGCCTGGTGCAGGCCAGGTGGTTCACGAGGACTGGTGCAGGACAGGTGGTTCACCAGGACTGGTGCAGGACAGGTGATTCACCAGGACTGGTGCAGGACAGGTGGTTCACCAGGCCTGGTGCAGGCCAGGTGGTTCACCAGGACTGGTGCAGGACAGCTGGTTCACCAGGACTGGTGCAGGCCAGGTGGTTTACCAGGCCTGGTGCAGGACAGGTGGATCACCAGGCCTGGTGCAGGACAGGTGGTTCACCAGGACTGTAGCAGGCCAGGTGGTTCACCAGGACTGGTGCAGGACAGGTGGTTCACCAGGCCTGGTGCAGGCCAGGTGGTTCACCAGGACTGGTGCAGGACAGGTGGTTCACCAGGACTGGTGCAGGACAGGTGGTTCACCAGGCCTGGTGCAGGCCAGGTGGTTCACCAGGACTGGTGCGGACAGGTGGTTCACCAGGACTGGTGCAGGACAGGTGGTTCACCAGGCCTGGTGCAGGCCAGGTGGTTCACCAGGACTGGTGCAGGACAGCTGGTTCACCAGGACTGGTGCAGGCCAGGTGGTTAACAGGCCTGGTGCAGGACAGGTGGTTCACCAGGCCTGGTGCAGGCCAGGTGGTTCACCAGGACTGGTGCAGGACAGCTGGTTCACCAGGACTGGTGCAGGCCAGGTGGTTTACCAGGCCTGGTGCAGGACAGGTGGTTCACCAGGCCTGGTGCAGGACATGTGGTAGGAGGGTTGGCGAGAAAAAAAGAGGCGGGGGAGTCTTGGAGTGGGTGGGTGAGAGGGGGAGGCTTGGGGGAGTGGTATGAGAGAAGGGAGGCCTTGGGGGGATGGGGGGATGGGGGGATGGGGGAATGGGGGGCTTGGGGTGGCATAAAAGGAAGGAGGGCTTGGGGGGCGGAGGTTGGGGGAGAGGGAGTGCTGAGTGGGATGAGGAAGAAGGGAGGGCTGAGGAGAGTGGGGGAGAAGGGAGGGCATGGGTGATTAGGGAGGTGTTGGGGGGTGGGGGGAAGAAGGGAGATCCTGGAGAGGGGAGAGTGGGGGGAGGGTGCCCTAGGTGGGCACCTTGGATCCAGGGGTTGGGGCAGGTTGGGCATCTATTGGGAGGAGGACGAGGGTGGTTCTTCTCTCACTGTGTCTGGTGACCTGCTGGTGGAGGGTTGCCCACTCCCCTCTGGGAGTGTAGGGTTTGGGGTTGTGGCTCCCTGATTCCTTTCTTTCTCCCTGTGCTCCCTCCTTGTGGCTGCGAGGAGGGAGCGTCCCTTGTCCTCTGCAGGAATACTTTCTTGAACTTCTGTACATTTGCTAGTCCGCTCTTCCTTGCTAACAAGTTCTCTTTTGTTCTCTTAGAGAGAGTTGAGAGAGAAGGGGGGAGAGAGAGAGAGATGGGAAAGATGAGAGAGAGAGAGAGAGAGAGAGAGAGAGAGAGAGAGAGAGAGAGAGAGAGAGAGAGAGAGAGAGAGAGAGAGAGAGAGAGAGAGAGAGAGAGAGAGAGAGAGAGAGAGAGAGAGAGAGAGAGAGAGAGAGAGAGAGAGAGAGATAGAGAGAGAGAGAGAGAGAGAGAGAGAGAGAGAGAGAGAGAGAGAGAGAGAGAGAGAGAGAGAGAGAGAGAGAGAGAGAGAGAGAGAGAGAGAGAGAGAGAGAGAGAGAGGAGAGAGGAGAGAGAGAGAGAGAGTGTGTATTCACCTACTTGTATTCACCTACTCACCTAGTTGTACTTGCGGGGGTTGAGCTCTGGCTCTTTGGTCCCGCCTCTCAACCGTCAATCAAAAGGTGTACAGGTTCCTGAGCCTATTGGGCTCTATCATATCTACACTTGAAACTGTGTATGGAGTCAGCCTCCACCACATCACTTCCAAATGCATTACATTTGTCAACCACTCTGACACTAAAAAAGTTCTTTCTAATATCTCTGTGGCTCATTTGGGCACTCAGTTTCCACCTGTGTCCCCTAGTGCGTGTGCCCCTTGTGTTAAACAGCCTGTCTTTATCAACCCTGTCAATTCCCTTGAAAATCTTGAATGTGGTGATCATGTCCCCCCTAACTCTTCTGTCTTCCAACGAAATGAGGTTTAATTCCCGTAGTCTCTCCTCGTAGCTCATACCTCTCAGCTCGGGTACTAGTCTGGTGGCAAACCTTTGAACCTTTTCCATTTTAGTCTTATGCTTGACTAGATATGGACTCCATGCTGGTGCCGCATACTCCAGGATTGGTCTGACATATGTGGTATATAATGTTCTGAAAGATTCCTTACACAAGTTTCTAAAGGCCGTTTTTATGTTAGCCAACCTGGCATATGCTGCTGCTGTTATCCTCTTGATATGAGCATCAGGGGACAGGTCTGGCGTGATATCAACCCCCAGGTCTTTCTCTCTCTCGGACTCTTGAAGTATTTCATCTCCCAAGTGATACCTTGTATCTGGTCTCCTGCTTCCTACCCCTATCTTCATTACATTACATTTGCTTGGATTAAACTCTAACAGCCATTTGTTCGACCATTCCTGCAGCTTGTCCAGGTCTTCTTGAAGCCTCAAACTGTCCTCCTCTGTCTTAATCCTTCTCATAATTTTGGCGTCGTCAGCAAACATTGAGAGGAATGAGTCTATACCCTCTGGGAGATCATTTACGTATATCAGAAACAGGATAGGTCCAAGTACAGAGCCCTGTGGGACTCCACTGGTGACTTCACGCCAGTCTGAGGTCTCACCCCTCACTGTAACTCTCTGCTTCCTATTGTTTAGGTACTCCCTTATCCACTGGAGCGCCCTACCAGTTACTCCTGCCTGTTTCTCTAGCTTATGCATCAACCTTTTATGGGGTACTGTGTCAAAGGCTTTCCGACAGTCCAAAAAATGCAGTCCGCCCACCCTTCTCTTTCTTGTTTAATCTTTGTCACCTGATCGTAGAATTCTATCAATCCTGTAAGGCAAGATTTACCCTCCCTGAACCCATGTTGATGGGTTGTCACGAAGTCTCTTCTCTCCAGATGTGTTACTAGGTTTTTTCTCACAATCTTCTCCATCACCTTGCATGGTATACAAGTTAAGGACACTGGCCTGTAGTTCAGTGCCTCTTGTCTGTCACCCTTTTTGTATATTGGTACTACATTAGTAATCTTCCATATTTCTGGTAGGTCCCCCGTTTCCAGTGACCTACTATACACTATGGAGAGTGGTAGGCAAAATGCTCCTGCACACTCTTTCAATACCCATGGCGAGATTCCATCCGGCCCAACAGCTTTTCTCACATCCAGCTCCAATAGGTGCTTCTTGACCTCATCTCTTGTAATTTCGAACCTATGCAAATTCACCTGGTTTGCTGCCACCTCTTCTAGCGCCGCGACATCTCCCTGTTCTATTGTAAAAACCTCCTGGAACCTTTTGTTGAGTTCTTCACACACCTCTTTGTCATTCTATGTGTACCTGTCCTTCGCCCACCCTAAGTATCATCACCTGTTCCTTCACTGTTGTCTTCCTCCTGATGTGACTGTGTAATAGCTTTGGTTCGGTCTTGGCTTTATTAGCTATATCATTTTCATACCTTTTCTCAGCTGCTCTTCTCACACTGACATACTCGTTCCTGGTTCTCTGGTATCTCTTTCTACTTTCTGGTGTTCTGTTATTACGGAAGTTCCTCCATGCCCTTTTGTTCTGCTCCTTTGCTTTCATACATTCCTTATTAAACCACGGATTCTTCCTTTGCTTCTCTGTTTTTTCCTGTCGGGCTGGGACAAACCTGCTTACAGCCTCCTGACATTTTTGGGTGACATAGTCCATCATGTCTTGTACGGACTTGGTTCCGAGTTCTGTGTCCCAATGTATATCCCATAGGAATTTATTCATTTCCTCATAGTTTCCCTTTCGGTACGCCAGCCCTTTGGTTCCCAGTTCTTTTTTGTGGGTGATAATTCCCAGCTCAACCAGGTACTCAAAGCTCAATACACTATGATCACTCATTCCCAAGGGGGGCTTCCAACTTAACTTCCCTTATATCCGACTCATTTAGGGTAAATATCAGATCAAGCAAGGCTGGTTCATCCCCTCCTCTCATTCTTGTCGGTCCCTTGACGTGTTGACTTAGAAAGTTTCTTGTTGCCACATCCAGCAGCTTAGCTCTCCATGTGTCTGGGCCTCCATGTGGGTCTCTGTTCTCCCAATCTATCTTTCCATGGTTGAAGTCTACCATAATTAGTAGCCTGGATCCGTTCCTGCTAGCCACAGAAGCTGCTCTCTCTATTATATTGATTATATATCACGCGGGGACCTGAACACTGAACATCAAACATCACGCGGGGACCTGAACACTGAACATCAAACATCACGCGGGGACCTGAACACTGAACATCAAACATCAAACATCACACGGGGACCTGAACACGGAACATCAAACATCACGCGGGGACCTGAACACTGAACATCAAACATCACACGGGGACCTGAACACTGAACATCAAACATCACGCGGGGACCTGAACACTGAACATCAAACATCACGCGGGGACCTGAACACTGAACATCAAACATCACGCGGGGACCTGAACACTGAACATCAAACATCACGCGGGGACCTGAACACTGAACATCAAACATCAAACATCACACGGGGACCTGAACACGGAACATCAAACATCACGCGGGGACCTGAACACTGAACATCAAACATCACACGGGGACCTGAACACTGAACATCAAACATCACGCGGGGACCTGAACACGGAACATCTAACATCACGCGGGGACCTGAACACTGAACATCAAACATCACGCGGGGACCTGAACACTGAACATCAAACATCAAACATCACACGGGGACCTGAACACGGAACATCAAACATCACGCGGGGACCTGAACACTGAACATCTAACATCACGCGGGGACCTGAACACTGAACATCAAACATCACGCGGGGACCTGAACACTGAACATCAAACATCAAACATCACACGGGGACCTGAACACGGAACATCAAACATCACGCGGGGACCTGAACACGGAACATCAAACATCAAACATCACACGGGGACCTGAACACGGAACATCAAACATCACACGGGGACCTGAACACGGAACATCAAACATCACACGGGGACCTGAACACGGAACATCAAACATCAACATCACACGGGGACCTGAACACGGAACATCAAACATCACACGGGGACCTGAACACGGAACATCAAACATCACACGGGGACCTGAACACGGAACATCAAACATCAAACATCACACGGGGACCTGAACACGGAACATCAAACATCACACGGGGACTTGAACACGGAACATCAAACATCACACGGGGACCTGAACACTGAACATCTAACATCAAACATCACGCGGGGACCTGAACACTGAACATCTAACATCAAACATCACGCGGGGACCTGAACACTGAACATCTAACATCAAACATCACACGGGGACCTGAACACGGAACATCAAACATCAAACATCACACGGGGACCTGAACACGGAACATCAAACATCAAACATCACACGGGGACTTGAACACGGAACATCAAACATCAAACATCACGCGGGGACCTGAAGACGGAACATCTAACATCAAACATCACACGGGGACTTGAACACGGAACATCTAACATCAAACATCACACGGGGACCTGAACACGGAACATCTAACATCAAACATCACACGGGGACCTGAACACGGATCATCAAACATCAAACATCACGCGGGGACCTGAAGACGGAACATCTAACATCAAACATCACACGGGGACCTGAACACGGAACATCTAACATCACGCAGGGACCTGAACACGGAACATCAAACATCACACGGGGACCTGAACACGGAACATCTAACATCAAACATCACACGGGGACCTGAACACTGAACATCAAACATCAAACATCACGCGGGGACCTGAACACTGAACATCAAACATCAAACATCACGCGGGGACCTGAACACTGAACATCAAACATCACGCGGGGACCTGAACACTGAACATCAAACATCAAACATCACGCGGGGACTTGAACACGGAACATCTACCATCAAACATCACACGGGGACTTGAACACGGAACATCTACCATCAAACATCACACGGGGACCTGAACACGGAACATCTAACATCAAACATCACACGGGGACCTGAACACGGAACATCTAACATCAAACATCACACGGGGACCTGAACACTGAACATCTAACATCAAACATCACGCGGGGACTTGAACACGGAACATCTACCATCAAACATCACACGGGGACTTGAACACGGAACATCTACCATCAAACATCACACGGGGACCTGAACACGGAACATCTAACATCAAACATCACACGGGGACCTGAACAAGGAACATCTAACATCAAACATCACACGGGGACCTGAACACTGAACATCTAACATCAAACATCACACGGGGACCTGAACAAGGAACATCTAACATCAAACATCACACGGGGACCTGAACACTGAACATCTAACATCAAACATCACACGGGGACCTGAACACTGAACATCTAACATCAAACATCACACGGGGACCTGAACACTGAACATCTAACATCAAACATCACACGGGGACTTGAACACGGAACATCTAACATCAAACATCACACGGGGACCTGAACACGGAACATCTAACATCAAACATCACACGGGGACCTGAACACTGAACATCTAACATCAAACATCACACGGGGACCTGAACACGGAACATCTAACATCAAACATCACACGGGGACCTGAACACTGAACATCTAACATCAAACATCACACGGGGACCTGAACACTGAACATCTAACATCAAACATCACACGGGGACCTGAACACGGAACATCTAACATCAAACATCACACGGGGACCTGAACACGGAACATCTAACATCAAACATCACACGGGGACCTGAACACTGAACATCAAACATCACGCGGGGACTTGAACACGGAACATCTAACATCAAACATCACACGGGGACCTGAACACTGAACATCAAACATCACGCGGGGACTTGAACACGGAACATCTAACATCAAACATCACACGGGGACCTGAACACGGAACATCAAATATCACGCGGGGACCTGAACACTGAACATCTAACATCAAACATCACACGGGGACTTGAACACGGAACATCTAACATCAAACATCACGCGGGGACTTGAACACGGAACATCTAACATCAAACATCACACGGGGTCTTGAACACGGAACATCTAACATCAAACATCACACGGGGACTTGAACACGGAACATCTAACATCAAACATCACACGGGGACTTGAACACGGAACATCTAACATCAAACATCACACGGGGACTTGAACACTGAACGTCTAACATCAAACATCACGCGGGGACTTGAACACGGAACATCAAACATCACGCGGGGACCTGAACACGGAACATCTAACATCAAACATCACACGGGGACCTGAACACGGAACATCTAACATCAAACATCACACGGGGACCTGAACACTGAACATCTAACATCAAACATCACACGGGGACCTGAACACGGAACATCTAACATCAAACATCACACGGGGACCTGAACACTGAACATCTAACATCAAACATCACACGGGGACCTGAACACTGAACATCTAACATCAAACATCACACGGGGACCTGAACACGGAACATCTAACATCAAACATCACACGGGGACCTGAACACGGAACATCTAACATCAGACATCACACGGGGACCTGAACACTGAACATCAAACATCACGCGGGGACTTGAACACGGAACATCTAACATCAAACATCACACGGGGACCTGAACACGGAACATCAAATATCACGCGGGGACCTGAACACTGAACATCTAACATCAAACATCACACGGGGACTTGAACACGGAACATCTAACATCAAACATCACGCGGGGACTTGAACACGGAACATCTAACATCAAACATCACACGGGGACTTGAACACGGAACATCTAACATCAAACATCACACGGGGACTTGAACACGGAACATCTAACATCAAACATCACACGGGGACTTGAACACGGAACATCTAACATCAAACATCACGCGGGGACTTGAACACGGAACATCTAACATCAAACATCACGCGGGGACTTGAACACGGAACATCTAACATCAAACATCACACGGGGACTTGAACACGGAACATCTAACATCAAACATCACACGGGGACTTGAACACGGAACATCTAACATCAAACATCACACGGGGACTTGAACACGGAACATCTAACATCAAACATCACACGGGGACTTGAACACTGAACGTCTAACATCAAACATCACGCGGGGACTTGAACACGGAACATCAAAAATCACGCGGGGACCTGAACACGGAACATCTAACATCAAACATCACACGGGGACCTGAACACGGAACATCTAATATCAAACATCACACGGGGACTTGAACACTGAACGTCTAACATCAAACATCACGCGGGGACTTGAACACGGAACATCTAACATCACGCGGGGACCTGAACACGGAACATCTAACATCAAACATCACACGGGGACCTGAACACGGAACATCTAATATCAAACATCACACGGGGACTTGAACACGGAACATCAAACATCACGCGGGGACCTGAAGACGGAACATCTAACATCAAACATCACACGGGGACCTGAACACGGAACATCTAACATCAAACATCACACGGGGACCTGAACACGGAACATCTAACATCAAACATCACACGGGGACCTGAACAAGGAACATCTAACATCAAACATCACGCGGGGACCTGAACACGGAACATCTAACATCAAACATCACACGGGGACCTGAACACTGAACATCAAACATCACGCGGGGACTTGAACACGGAACATCTAACATCAAACATCACACGGGGACCTGAACACGGAACATCTAACATCAAACATCACACGGGGACCTGAACACTGAACATCAAACATCACGCGGGGACTTGAACACGGAACATCTAACATCAAACATCACACGGGGACCTGAACACGGAACATCAAATATCACGCGGGGACCTGAACACTGAACATCTAACATCAAACATCACACGGGGACCTGAACACTGAACATCTAACATCAAACATCACACGGGGACTTGAACACGGAACATCTAACATCAAACATCACGCGGGGACTTGAACACGGAACATCTAACATCAAACATCACGCGGGGACTTGAACACGGAACATCTAACATCAAACATCACGCGGGGACTTGAACACGGAACATCAAACATCAAACATCACACGGGGACTTGAACACGGAACATCTAACATCAAACATCACACGGGGACTTGAACACGGAACATCTAACATCAAACATCACACGGGGACTTGAACACGGAACATCTAACATCAAACATCACACGGGGACTTGAACACGGAACATCAAACATCACGCGGGGACTTGAACACGGAACATCTAACATCACGCGGGGACCTGAACACGGAACATCTAACATCAAACATCACGCGGGGACCTGAACACGGAACATCTAATATCAAACATCACACGGGGACTTGAACACGGAACATCAAACATCACGCGGGGACCTGAAGACGGAACATCTAACATCAAACATCACACGGGGACTTGAACACGGAACATCTAACATCAAACATCACACGGGGACTTGAACACGGAACATCTAACATCAAACATCACACGGGGACTTGAACACGGAACATCTAACATCAAACATCACACGGGGACTTGAACACGGAACATCTAACATCAAACATCACGCGGGGACTTGAACACGGAACATCAAACATCACGCGGGGACCTGAAGACGGAACATCAAACATCACGCGGGGACCTGAAGACGGAACATCTAACATCAAACATCACACGGGGACTTGAACACGGAACATCTAACATCAAACATCACACGGGGACTTGAACACGGAACATCTAACATCAAACATCACGCGGGGACCTGAAGACGGAACATCTAACATCAAACATCACACGGGGACTTGAACACGGAACATCAAACATCACGCGGGGACCTGAAGACGGAACATCTAACATCAAACATCACACGGGGACCTGAACACGGAACATCAAACATCACGCGGGGACCTGAAGACGGAACATCTAACATCAAACATCACGCACGCCCTGCACCAAAAGATAGTCTCCGTCAGCATGGATTGAGTTCATTAGTGTGCGGCTGCAAGCTTCGTGATCTTCACAGTTAAAATTTGATGAAGAATTTGAGAGTAAATTTTGTGATACGATGAGCGAGTCTATTTTTACCAGTGATAAATATAATTTATTCCAAAGTAAATTAAGTGATGGGAAGCTTTGTAATTAATTGTTTAGCCCAACTGGTTAATTATTTTGATGGTCAAACGTTACTGGCTCCTGATGGGATTATTTATTTTGGTTCCGCGCTTTTGTGCCTCGTATTAGTGTGTTTTTGTGCCTGACCTGACGTTTGTGACCTAAAGTTTGGTGCCTGGTGTGTGACCTAAAGTTTGGTGCCTGGTGTGTGACCTAAAGTTTGGTGCTTGGTGTGTGACCTAAAGTTTGGTACTTGGTGTGTGACCTAAAGTTTGGTGCTTGGTGTGTGACCTAAAGTTTGGTACCTGGTGTGTGACCTAAAGTTTGGTACTTGGTGTGTGACCTAAAGTTTGGTACCTGGTGTGTGACCTAAAGTTTGGTACTTGGTGTGTGACCTAAAGTTTGGTGCCTGGTGTGTGACCTAAAGTTTGGTACTTGGTGTGTGACTTAAAGTTTGGTACTTGGTGTGTGACCTAAAGTTTGGCGCTTGGTGTGTGACCTAAAGTTTGGTACCTGGTGTGTGACCTAAAGTTTGGTACTTGGTGTGTGACCTAAAGTTTGGTACCTGGTGTGTGACCTAAAGTTTGGTACTTGGTGTGTGACCTAAAGTTTGGTACCTGGTGTGTGACCTAAAGTTTGGTACTTGGTGTGTGACCTAAAGTTTGGTACTTGGTGTGTGACCTAAAGTTTGGTACTTGGTGTGTGACCTAAAGTTTGGCGCTTGGTGTGTGACCTAAAGTTTGGTGCTTTGTGTGTGACCTAAAGTTTGGTACTTGGTGTGTGACCTAAAGTTTGGTACTTGTTGTGTGACCTAAAGTTTGGTACTTGGTGTGTGACCTAAAGTTTGGTGCTTGGTGTGTGACCTAAAGTTTGGTACTTGGTGTGTGACCTAAAGTTTGGTACCTGGTGTGTGACCTAAAGTTTGGTACTTGGTGTGTGACCTAAAGTTTGGTACTTGTTGTGTGACCTAAAGTTTGGTACTTGGTGTGTGACCTAAAGTTTGGTGCTTGGTGTGTGACCTAAAGTTTGGTACTTGGTGTGTGACCTAAAGTTTGGTACTTGGTGTGTGACCTAAAGTTTGGTACTTGGTGTGTGACCTAAAGTTTGGTACTTGGTGTGTGACCTAAAGTTTGGTGCCTGGTGTGTGACCTAAAGTTTGGTACTTGGTGTGTGACCTAAAGTTTGGTACTTGGTGTGTGACCTAAAGTTTGGTACCTGGTGTGTGACCTAAAGTTTGGTACTTGGTGTGTGACCTAAAGTTTGGTACCTGGTGTGTGACCTAAAGTTTGGTACTTGGTGTGTGACCTAAAGTTTGGTGCCTGGTGTGTGACCTAAAGTTTGGTACTTGGTGTGTGACTTAAAGTTTGGTACTTGGTGTGTGACCTAAAGTTTGGTGCTTGGTGTGTGACCTAAAGTTTGGTGCCTGGTGTGTGACCTAAAGTTTGGTACTTGGTGTGTGACCTAAAGTTTGGTGCCTGGTGTGTGACCTAAAGTTTGGTACTTGGTGTGTGACCTAAAGTTTGGTGCTTGGTGTGTGACCTAAAGTTTGGTGCCTGGTGTGTGACCTAAAGTTTGGTACTTGGTGTGTGACTTAAAGTTTGGTGCCTGGTGTGTGACCTAAAGTTTGGTACCTGGTGTGTGACCTAAAGTTTGGTACCTGGTTTCACTTATCAAGTGACACCTTAACGCAGGGCTTCTGATTTATGTAACCAATTACCAATAACATAACCTCTTGATATCCACGTTGAAGACTGAGAGGAGTAACCTTCCCTACAACAGGAGACGCCACTGCCTCCCTACCAGCCAACTTAGCTCATCGATAAGCAGTCCCATAAGGGACCAATACAGTAGTAGAAGACGAACGAGTCTCAGACGATGAACATAAAGATGAAACATAACAAGAACAAGCAGAAGAAGAAGAAGATGAAGATGGTGATGAAGCAGAAGAGGATGATGAAGCACCAGAGAGGGAGGAAGAGGAGGGGGCAGAGGACCACCAGGGGGCAGGGAAAGCACACCACTTAAGGGGACGAAATCTGACCAGACAGCTAAGGAAAAAAGGCCAGCAAAAGAGCAGGCCTGGAAGGTCGCCAGTAACTCTAGACAGTCCAACACCAGATAACCTGGGTTACAATTATGCACCTTAACATTAGGCACTTCTTCAGCGACAAATATCGACTAGAACTGGAAGCGTGCACCCATCACCCTGAAGTCATCGTGTTAAACGAGACCTCTGCACGCCCACACCAACACATCAAACCTCATGGATACACGACCATTGAAAGGAACTCTGGGCAGACCAGAGGTGTTGCGGCGCTTGTCAAGCTGGGCTGCTCCTTCACCAATATCTACCTCCAAGAAGAGAATGACCCTAGCACTGGAAATAGTCACAAATCATGGCCCACTTCCTATTTTTAACTACCTACATGCTCCCCCCCCCCCTCAGGGCAGCACTCCATCCCTTCGAGAGCCATTCACAAGGTACTCAACAGAAATGTCCCAACGATCCTTCCCGGGGACTTCAATGCACACCATGCAGCATTTTTCAATGACACCAATGGACGTGATGACATCAAAAGTCGACTCTTATATAACCTCATGACAGCGAGGAACTTAACCTTCTTGGGTCCCTACTTCAAAACCTTTGTAGGCAACCACCAACGAAAACCTGATATTATACTGACGAATGTTGAATGCAATATCTTTTACAGTAGAATTCTCCCAGGTAATGATGTGGGTTCAGATCACATACCTGTTATTCTACACCTCCAAACATCTCCCTTTAGAATTCTGGGACGCTACAGACCCAAACTAAACACGCTTCGACTTCGTCCATATATGGAGTTCCTTGGCAGTGATCTAACCGCTGATCTTGACAATCAACCGGTCCAGGACACTGACGCAGTAATTGCCTCCATACATGCTCGCATCACTGAAGCAACTCTGGCACCTTTGTGACCTAACTAACACCAGAATAATTCAGCAATACAAACCGACCAGAGAGATCAAGGATAAAATGAGGCATTACCAACAAGAATGCGTGAGGCGTCTACGCACAGGCCAGCCATCCCTCCAAATCCTTCAGGCCCTCAGACGTGAAGTCTTAGGCTTCACCTCCTACACGTCATATTTGGGGTACACTAGTCAACCAGGCGAACCAGTACAAGAGAGAACCTGCCAGAGTCTGGGGAAGGAGCAGACAACTCCTGGGATCGTTAAAGACAACGCTGTCGCACCTCAACTGTCCATATACTGTTGACAACAACGAGGTGACAACCAACACAGTGGAAGATGCACACCTGCAGGCTAAACTCTTGGGATTAGTTTGGGAGGAAATCTTTACAGAAAACATCAGCCAAATCAACAATGACAACCACCGTACTGTGGACCAATGGGTTGTTGTAAATGTGGAGAACCTGTCTGGCAGGCCTCTAGTGGACACCGCACTCCTCGACCCTGACCACCCGATCACCCGACCTTACGGGAGCCGATAGAAGTATTAAAGAAAACGGGGCACAAAGCGCCAGGTGTGTCAGGAATAACAGTCAACCAACTTAAGTTTCTACCTCTCAACCACCTGCAGTCCTTCCTCAATGTCCTCAACGCCATCCTCGTCTCAGGCCACTTTCCGCAGCTATTTAAAACTGCCAAAATGATCTTTATCCAGAAGTCAGGCAAAAGCAGACATGTCCCTAGAAACTATAGGCCTATCTACCTGTTGGAATCGAAAAGAAAGTGCTTTGAGAAAATACTCTCAAATCGTATTAACTACTACATGGAGTACCTCCACCTGTATACTGAAGTATACTTTGGTTTTAGAAACCACAGATCAATGCAACATGCCATCAATATAAGCTATGATGCAGCAGACAGTATCAGGCAATAGCACCAGACAGCATTAGCAACCAGAGATGTCAACAAGGCCTTTGACAGTTTATAGCATAATGGTGTGCTGTATAAGCTCCAACCATGCCACACCACAACTGTGCTCTCCTAACACTAGTAACATATTCTAAGCAATACAACAATAATTCCAATGTTTAACAACAAGGAAGCTCAGACCTTTACCCCGACAGCAGGAGTTCCTCAGGGATCGTGCATCAACCCACTCCTCTTCAATCTCTTTGTAAACGATTTGCCACGCCCTGTTGCCACGCCTTGTTGCCACGCCCTGTTGCCACGCCCTGTTGCCACGCCTTGTTGCCACGCCCTGTTACCACGCCCTGTTGCCACGCCCTGTTGCCACGCCCTGTTTATAGCGACACTATTATCACTCAATTCGCGGACGTTGTCATTGATGTAGTGTCGTGGATGTCTGCTGGCCAAGGAACTAAACACGATTCAGGCAATAAGGAAGACGAAAGAGGAACTAGCAGCCACAGCAAGTTGGGAAGAAGACTGGAAAAACGTGACAAAACCTAACAAGATACAATTGTTTTCGGTGGACAGCTGGGCTAGTACACTCGGGGCCATCATTGGTGGCACGTTAATACAGGTTCAGAACTCCGCTACAATTCTGGGCAGTGTAATATCGAGACTGATGAATTCCACTGAGCATATCAATAAGAAAGTAGCCATAGCCAAAGCACAACTAGCTGGGCTGTACGGAGTCAGGCAAGCTCCACAGCATGTGAAGCTACACCTATACAGAATGTTTATTCGACCTGTCCTGGAGTACCCATACAACCCGCTTGCTCTTACTAAACA
Organism: Procambarus clarkii; assembly: GCF_040958095.1. NCBI lineage: Eukaryota > Metazoa > Arthropoda > Malacostraca > Decapoda > Cambaridae > Procambarus > Procambarus clarkii. The sequence continues at coordinate 28,062,990 of NC_091162.1, forward strand.
GTCAAATATGTTGAATCATCAAAGGGTTCAAAGTAGAGCACTCAGATGTGTAGCAGGAGTGACACTTGCTGACAAATATTCGGACTGACAGTCTCCACACCCGATTAAAGATAGAACCGTTGAACAGACGCCGCCACAAACTCTCAGTAAAGCAGTTATACAAAATGAAGAACACCTACTTACCAAGTCTTGACGACCCCTTTACGGTATACAACACTACCAACTATGAGACACGAGACCAGCCCACACAACAAGGAGGATGTCACGAGACCAGCCCCACACAACAAGGAGGATGTCACTACTACTAACTATGAGACACGAGACCAGCCCCACACAACAAGGAGGATGTCACTACTACTAACTATGAGACACGAGACCAGCCCCACACAACAAGGAAGATGTCACTACTACTAACTATGAGACACGAGACCAGCCCCACACAACAAGGAGGATGTCACTACTACTAACTATGAGGCACGAGACCAGCCCCACACAACAAGGAGGATGTCACGAGACCAGCCCCACACAACAAGGAGGATGTCACGAGACCAGCCCCACACAACAAGGAGGATGTCACTACTACTAACTATGAGACACGAGACCAGCCCCACACAACAAGGAGGATGTCACTACTACTAACTATGAGGCACGAGACCAGCCCCACACAACAAGGAGGATGTCACTACTACTAACTATGAGACACGAGACCAGCCCTACACAACAAGGAGGATGTCACTACTACTAACTATGAGGCACGAGACCAGCCCCACACAACAAGGAGGATGTCACTACTACCAACTATGAGACACGAGACCAGCCCCACACAACAAGGAGGATGTCACTACTACTAACTATGAGGCACGAGACCATCCCCACACAACAAGGAGGATGTCACTACTACTAACTATGAGGCACGAGACCAGCCCCACACAACAAGGAGGATGTCACTACTACTAACTATGAGACACGAGACCAGCCCCACACAACAAGGAGGATGTCACGAGACCAGCCCCACACAACAAGGAGGATGTCACGAGACCAGCCCCACACAACAAGGAGGATGTCACGAGACCAGCCCCACACAACAAGGAGGATGTCACGAGACCAGCCCCACACAACAAGGAGGATGTCACGAGACCAGCCCCACACAACAAGGAGGATGTCACTACAACAGTCAGGTGGTACATCCACAACAGGAATTTCCCACGACCCAGGATACTTAGTAACCTACCACGTGATGAAGAATGGGAACCACCTGATCCATTATACACTTAACAAGCTCGAACTATGAACTAACAAGTCAACATCTAACACCAACACCTCTACCAACCACGACAAAATCAATGTATACATCAACTACAAGCTCCTCTACCAGCCACACAAGTCACCACAGCACCGCCCTCCAGGTGCAGCACCAACTTCTGCTGTCCAGCACCTACAGCTTCCTGCTACTGGCAGCCAGCAATCATTCATAAAAATCATCATGACCCTCACCTATGAGGGAATTCTTGCCTCGAGCATCAATTCATATATTAAATTATATCACTCCATAACACTCATAAAGCCAAAGTGGTTGGGCCAATATCCCGTCCTCCCCACTCTCCACCTACCCTCCCACTCCTCCTCCTTCATGTTTTCCTCAATCCTTCCCGTGCCTCTTCCATACCCGGCTGGCCAGTGTGTAGACATTTTCAAGTCCAACCTCTGTGGGATTGTCGGAATGTTTCACTTGTAAGTTACACATGCACATGCACACGTTTGGGCGTATATATAGCAGCTGCCTATATGATGGTCAGTAGGCCTTCCTGCGCTCTTAATAGTTCTTATGTTCCTAAGATGCGGATGACCGCCTCGAGGGTCTGCGGGTGTGCGGGTGTGCGGGACACTTGCAAGTGGCAAGTGCAGGCGAGTGTGCGGGTGTGCGGGACACTGGCAAGTTGCAAGTGCAGGCGGGTGTGCGGGTGTGCGGGACACTGGCAAGTGGCAAGTGCAGGCGGGTCTGCTGGTCTGCGGGACACTGGCAAGTGGCAAGTGCAGGCGGGTGTGCGGGTGTGCGGGACACTGGCAAGTGGCAAGTGCAGGCGGGTGTGCGGGTGTGCGGGACACTGGCAAGTGGCAAGTGCAGGCGGGTCTGCTGGTCTGCGGGTGTGTGGGACACTGGCAAGTGGCGAGGCACGTCACAATATACGCCAGTGATCCTTCAATGGCTGTAAATATTGTGAGCCAATTAGCTATCCAGCGTGACAGTAATATTAGACCACTCGCAGTAACTGTTATATTGTGCACACATTAACGTGATGACTTGGCTCATAGACGTGAGGCTCACACTACCGGCAGTTACAACTGTCATTATAACATTATTATAAACTTTATTATAACTTTTTAATAACGAAAGCAAAAACGTTTTAAATTACGAATAAAAACGTCACCTGGTACCCCACAGCCCGTCACCTGGTACCCAGCAGCCCGTCACCTGGTACCCCGCAGCCTGTCACCTGGTACCCAGGAGCCCGTCACCTGGTACCCAGCAGCCCGTCACCTGGTACCCAGCAAACCGTCACCTGGTACCCAGCAGCCCGTCACCTGGTACCCAGCAGCCCGTCACCTGGTACCCAGCAGCCTGTCACCTGGTACCCAGCAGCCCATCCTCTGGTACCTAGCACCGCGTCACCTGGTACCCAGCAGCCCGTCACCTGGTACCCAGCACCCCGTCACCTGGTACCCAGCAGCCTGTCACCTGGTACCCAGCAGCCCGTCACCTGGTACCCCGCAGCCTGTCACCTGGTACCCAGCACCCCGTCACCTGGTACCCAGCACCCCGTCACCTGGTACCCAGCAGCCTGTCACCTGGTACCCAGCAGCCCGTCACCTGGTACCCCGCAGCCTGTCACCTGGTACCCAGCAGCCTGTCACCTGGTACCCAGCAGCCCGTCACCTGGCACCCCGCACCCCGTCACCTGGTACCCAGCAGCCTGTCACCTGGTACCCAGCAGCCCGTCACCTGGTACCTCATAGCCTGTCACCTGGTACCCAGCACCCCGTCACCTGGTACCCAGCAGCCCGTCACCTGGTACCCCGCAGCCCGTCACCTAGTACCCCGCAGCCCGTCACCTGGTACCCAGCAACCTGTCACCTGGTACCCAGCAGCCCGTCACCTGGTACCCCGCAGCCTGTCACCTGGTACCCAGCACCCCGTCACCTGGTACCCAGCAGCCTGTCACCTGGTACCTAGTACCCTGTCACCTGGTACCCAGCAGCCCGTCACCTGTTACCCAGCACCCCGTCACCTGGTACCCAGCAGCCTGTCACCTGGTACCCAGCAGCCCGTCACCTGGTACCCAGCAGCCCGTCACCTGGTACCCAGCAGCCCGTCACCTGGTACCCAGCAGCCTGTCACCTGGTACCCAGCACCCCGTCACCTGGTACCTAGCACCCCGTCACCTGGTACCCAGCAGTCCGTCACCTGGTACCCCGCAGCCTGTCACCTGTACCTAGCACCCCGTCACCTGGTACCCAGCAGCCCGTCACCTGGTACCCATCAGCCCGTCACCTGGTACCCAGCAAACCGTCACCTGGTACCCAGCAGCCCGTCACCTGGTACCCAGCAGCCCGTCACCTGGTACCCCGCAGCCCATCACCTGGTACCCAGCAGCCCGTCACCTGTTACCCAGCAGCCCGTCACCTGGTACCCAGCAGCCCGTCACCTGGTACCCAGCAGTCTGTCACCTGGTACCCAGCAGCCCGTCACCTGGTACCCAGCAGCCCGTCACCTGGTACCCCGCAGCCCGTCACCTGGTACCCCGCAGCCCGTCACCTGGTACCCAGAAGCCTGTCACCTGGTACCCAGCAGCCAGTCACCTGGTACCCCGCAGCCCGTCACCTGGTACCTAGCAGCCCGTCACCTGGTACCCAGCAGCCTGTCACCTGGTATCCAGCAACCTGTCACCTGGTACCCAGCACCCCGTCACCTGGTACCCAGCAGCCCGTCACCTGGTACCCAGCAGCCTGTCACCTGGTACCCCGCAGCCCGTCACCTGGTACCCAGCAGCCCGTCACCTGGTACCCAGCAGCACGTCACCTGGTACCCCGCAGCCCGTCACCTGGTACCCAGCAGCCCGTCACCTGGTACCCAGCAGTCTGTCACCTGGTACCCAGCAGCCCGTCACCTGGTACCCAGCAGCCCGTCACCTGGTACCCCGCAGCCCGTCACCTGGTACCCCGCAGCCCGTCACCTGGTACCCAGAAGCCTGTCACCTGGTACCCAGCAGCCAGTCACCTGGTACCCCGCAGCCCGTCACCTGGTACCTAGCAGCCCGTCACCTGGTACCCAGCAGCCTGTCACCTGGTATCCAGCAACCTGTCACCTGGTACCCAGCACCCCGTCACCTGGTACCCAGCAGCCCGTCACCTGGTACCCCGCAGCCTGTCACCTGGTACCCAGCAGCACGTCACCTGGTACCCAGCAGCCCGTCACCTGGTACCCCGCAGCCTGTCACCTGGTACCCAGCAGCCCGTCACCTGGTACCCAGCAGCCCGTCACCTGGTACCCAGCAGCCCGTCACCTGGTACCCCGCAGCCTGTCACCTGGTACCCCGCAGCCCGTCACCTGGTACCCAGCAGCCCGTCACCTGATACCCAGCAGCCTGTCACCTGGTACCCCGCAGCCCGTCACCTGGTACCCAGCAGCCCTGTCACCTGGTACTCCCGCAGCCTGTCACCTGGTACCCCAGCAGCCTGTCACCTGGTACCCAGCAGCCCGTCACCTAGGTACCCCAGCAGCCCGTCACCTGGTACCCCCGCAGCCTGTCACCTGGTACCCAGCAGCCCGTCACCTGGTACCCAGCAGCCCGTCACCTGGTACCCAGCAGCCCGTCACCTGGTACCCCAGCAGCCCGTCACCTGGTACCCCGCAGCCTGTCACCTGGTACCCAGCAGCCTGTCACCTGGTACCCCGCAGCCCGTCACCTGGTACCCAGCAGCCCGTCACCTGGTACCCAGCAGCCCGTCACCTGGTACCCAGCAGCCTGTCACCTGGTACCCCGCAGCCCGTCACCTGGTACCTCGCAGCCTGTCACTTGGTACCCAGCAGCCTGTCACCTGGTACCCCGCAGCCCGTCACCTGGTACCCAGCAGCCTGTCACCTGGTACCCAGCAGCCCGTCACCTGGTACCCCGCAGCCTGTCACCTGGTACCCAGCAGCCTGTCACCTGGTACCCAGCAGCCCGTCACCTGGCACCCCGCACCCCGTCACCTGGTACCCAGCAGCCTGTCACCTGGTACCCAGCAGCCCGTCACCTGGTACCTCATAGCCTGTCACCTGGTACCCAGCACCCCGTCACCTGGTACCCAGCAGCCCGTCACCTGGTACCCCGCAGCCCGTCACCTGGTACCCCGCAGCCCGTCACCTGGTACCCAGCAGCCTGTCACCTGGTACCCAGCAGCCCGTCACCTGGTACCCCGCAGCCTGTCACCTGGTACCCAGCACCCCGTCACCTGGTACCCAGCAGCCTGTCACCTGGTACCTAGTACCCTGTCACCTGGTACCCAGCAGCCCGTCACCTGTTACCCAGCAGCCCGTCACTTGGTACCCAGCAGCCTGTCACCTGGTACCCAGCAGCCCGTCACCTGGTACCCAGCAGCCCGTCACCTGGTACCCAGCAGCCCGTCACCTGGTACCCAGCAGCCTGTCACCTGGTACCCAGCACCCCGTCACCTGGTACCTAGCACCCCGTCACCTGGTACCCAGCAGCCCGTCACCTGGTACCCCGCAGCCTGTCACCTGTACCTAGCACCCCGTCACCTGGTACCCAGCAGCCCGTCACCTGGTACCCATCAGCCCGTCACCTGGTACCCAGCAAACCGTCACCTGGTACCCAGCAGCCCGTCACCTGGTACCCAGCAAACCGTCACCTGGTACCCAGCAGCCCGTCACCTGGTACCCAGCAGCCCGTCACCTAGTACCCCGCAGCCCATCACCTGGTACCCAGCAGCCCGTCACCTGTTACCCAGCAGCCCGTCACCTGGTACCCAGCAGCCCGTCACCTGGTACCCAGCAGTCTGTCACCTGGTACCCAGCAGCCCGTCACCTGGTACCCAGCAGCCCGTCACCTGGTACCCCGCAGCCCGTCACCTGGTACCCCGCAGCCCGTCACCTGGTACCCAGAAGCCTGTCACCTGGTACCCAGCAGCCAGTCACCTGGTACCCCGCAGCCCGTCACCTGGTACCTAGCAGCCCGTCACCTGGTACCCAGCAGCCTGTCACCTGGTATCCAGCAACCTGTCACCTGGTACCCAGCACCCCGTCACCTGGTACCCAGCAGCCCGTCACCTGGTACCCAGCAGCCTGTCACCTGGTACCCCGCAGCCCGTCACCTGGTACCCAGCAGCCCGTCACCTGGTACCCAGCAGCACGTCACCTGGTACCCCGCAGCCCGTCACCTGGTACCCAGCAGCCCGTCACCTGGTACCCAGCAGTCCTGTCACCTGGTACCCAGCAGCCCGTCACCTGGTACCCAGCAGCCCGTCACCTGGTACCCCGCAGCCCGTCACCTGGTACCCCGCAGCCCGTCACCTGGTACCCAGAAGCCTGTCACCTGGTACCCAGCAGCCAGTCACCTGGTACCCCGCAGCCCGTCACCTGGTACCCTAGCAGCCCGTCACCTGGTACCCAGCAGCCTGTCACCTGGTATCCAGCAACCTGTCACCTGGTACCCAGCAGCCCGTCACCTGGTACCCCGCAGCCCGTCACCTGGTACCCCGCAGCCTGTCCACCTGTACCAGCAGCCTGTCACCTGGGTACCCAGCAGCCCGTCACCTGGTCACCCGCAGCCCGTCACCCTGCGTACCCATCAGCCCGTCACCTGGTACACAGCAGCCCGTCACCTGGTACCTCAGTAGCCCTGTCACCTGGTACCCAGCAGCCCGTCACCTGGTACCCAGCAGCCCGATCACTTGGTACCCCGCAGCCCGTCACCTGGTACCCCAGCAGCCCGTCACCTGGTACCCAGCAGCCCGTCACCTGGTACCCAGCAGCCCGTCACCTGGTACCCAGCAGCCTGTCACCTGGTACCCAGCAACCCCGTCACCTGGTACCCTAGCAGCCTGTCACCTGGTACCAGCACCCTGGTCACCTGGTACCCAGCAGCCTGTCACCTGTACCCAGCACCCCGTCACCTGGTACCCAGCTTACCAGCAGCCGTCACCTGGTACCCAGCAGCCGTCACCTGGTACCCAGCAGCCTGTCACCTGGTACCCAGCAGCCTGTCACTGGTACCCAGCAGCCCGTCACATGGTACCCAGC